>NW_028145473.1:3480000-3532500 GCF_977016875.1 Pavona decussata
TGCCTCTAAAATTTCCTGTTTCTTCTTCATGATGCTTTGTATTTGGGTTTTTCTAACGCTAAACTTTTTAGCGAGGTTTCGGTAGCCCAATGTCGGATTGTCCTTTGCAAACTGTATTATTTCATGTCACCTTTCCAATGTCAGGCAGGCTCTGTTGCAGCTGGAGTTACAGCTTTTCTTCTTTGACTGCTTCACAAAAGAGGAGTTTGATGATTATGATGATGATGGTGATGATGAAGTGGACTGAATGGATTCAGTTGCGATTTCGGAAGATTCTCTTGAGCAAGCAGAGCACGGGACACAGAATGCTACGCAATGTCCTGCTTTCCATCCTGGCTCATCCTCTGATGCAGCTACATGGCAACTACTGCTGCGATTACACACAGGCTTAGCACATTTGAGACATCGATATATGTTGTGTTCTCTTTACAGTTCCAACAAGCCAACTGAGACATCATCAAACATCAGAAAACAGCACAGTCCGAGAAGTTTGATACGATAAAGATATGAGTGAAGGGCATGTAATATAGTAAGAAGTCTACATCATAATCACGTTGACCTTTGCCCCTACAAAACATACCAGCCGGAGTGATTGTTTGCTAAAATAGCAGTTAATGAAGTTGGCAAAAAGTGGACTCTATGTAGTTGGTTCACTTCAACTTTACGAGGTGGAGACAAGTAAGGATGTTCTACGAGTTAAATGGTTCGTGAGAGGGTATCATGAGTACAAAGAAATATGGGAAGCTAAAATTGGTCAAGAAGCAATGTTAATGCGAGAACCTCAAAACAAATGGGACTCTAATGCAGTCGCAGTGGTTGGTGGTGTTGCAAGTGACACCATGGCGAGGAAGCAAGAATTCTCGAATACAGAACCACTCAAACACCCCAACGAGTTTGAACCCGGACACGAGGAAGTGGTTGGCCATCTTCCTAAGCTAATGGCACTACAAGTGACAAAGTTTTTGAAGAGACCGACAAATTCTGGCAAGGTAACAGTTACGGGGAAAAGGATAAACCGAGGTGTCGGATATGGCTTAGAGCTTCCCTGCGAATACCTCTTTTATGGTGATAAGTTCTCATGTGAGTGGCTAAAGAAACAATTAGCCAAAGAAGGATTTGATTGTGCATAGCTGTGCTGTGCTTTGTGCAAGACTCTTGGGTGAACTTTCATGGAGGATAATAATAATCCGGCCGGATATCGGTCTAATCGACAGTTTATTGACAGCTTTATTAACCGACTACTTTCAAGGACGCAATCCAATACTATATATATTGTCCGCTTAATAGAGGTTTTTAACAATAGAAATTAGCCAAATACAATTTATTTTAGTGTCCGCGTCCGCTTAATAGAGGTGTCCGCTCAATAGGAGTTCGTCATAATGGGAAATATAAGACGTTAATTTCAGGACCCGGCTTAGTGTCTGCTTAATAGAGGGTGTCCGCTTAATTGGGGGTCCGCTCAATAGAGGTTTCACTGTATGAGCTTTTATATTTCAAAGTTTCACTGGGAACTGATCGACTCCTATTGACTCCACGTTTTCAACAAAAATTTTGAAGTTGAATGTGAGGCATTTTTGGCGCGATTTGTGTCATGATTCGAACCTGTATTTATTGCTTGGGACTCATGTTCCCAAGCTCCTAGTATTCGAGCTTTTCTTTACATGTTTTCGCTTCAAGTATTTCGTTTTATTGTAGGAGCCATTACCCTCAACATCTGACAAGGTCGCCGACAAAGGCACGAAACGTGCTTCAAGCGGTAAATTGCCGAAAAAGAAGAGAGTTAGACTTGCTCCAAGTTCAGGGTCTTTAACACCAAAATCGAGGAGATCATCAAGAAGTCTTTTCTCTCCAGAAAAGAGCCCTTCCTATCTTGTGAGTTTAGATTTGTTCTATTTAATTGCCTTTATACGTGCTTAGAATGTTGTTTTATCGTACGAGTAATAAACTTTACAACTGTAGTTGATAGATGTAGTTCAATTTTCTTCTGTTACTTGTGGTTCAGGCTGCTCTTAAAATATTGGCCAAGGCAAAATCACCCCCCAAGAAACACCTCTGGACCAAGGCTGAAAATGTTGCCCTTGTGCAGTTTGTTGCGCTGCATAAAGACTTGCAGGATTCGCCTAAAGAGTGGCCATCGATGAGAGCAAATCATAAGTATTGGAATGAAGCAGCCGACTACATCAAGAAAGTAGCAGGAACTGCATATTTAAGAAAAGGTATTTAAAATCATTTTGAATTAACTGCATGGTGATCAATGCAATGATGTTCAGATGTCTGTGAATTACTGAATATTTCACATGGCAAGATAAAACGTTTAATCCAATAATTTTATTAATTAATGGTTAATAAATTTATCGCAGGCTTATCTGTGAGACAGCAAGTGTTACGTACTTTAGTCAAATTGTACAACACTCCTGACGAATCTGAAGATGGGATGGGGCGCCCTGTAGAGGCATATCTCGCAGATGAACGACCCGCAGTTCAGTCAGGCACAAGTGTTCACTGCCCAGACTTGTCAGAGGCAATTCAGCATCTCACTCTTCAGCAGAGTAGGGATGCTCTTCTTAAAATCTTTGCAAAACAGCCCCAGGAAGCAAGGACCTCATTTCTTGAGGAAGTATGTGAGAAGCATTTGACAAAAAAAGCATTGCTTTCTTTGGCCCTGGAATTGTTGTGGCTAACAAACAGGGATAGCCGTGTTGCTGCTGGGAATGCCATATACATGAATCTAGCCACTGAAATAGGCATTAACACAAATCCAGTAGACTTTGTGCCACTGTCTTTGGAGGCAATGAGGCGCCTTAAACACAAAGGAAAGCCCAATCTGGTTTACGATTTCTGTGCCTGTTTGGGGAAAGATCGCCCTGGAACAAAGCAGCCATAGATGCCATTTGGTTTGATTGAGTACAACATTGAATTATTCTTTGCGTGCACTAGCATTCATCAGGTAAACACATATCTTTTTTTTTTCTTGCACCATAATTTCTTGACTAATATGCCACAAAAGAACTTAGTTTTTGTAAACTTTGAAATTATTAAGGGGTGCATTTAAAGGGAGTGACTTTTTTTGGTTTTCAGGTGCATGCTTCCAAGTCTGGGTTAATATATTGGGTCTGGGCTCTCTCACCAATAATGTCAGTTCATGAATGATTTGTGAATATTTCTTCAAACTGATAGTATTATTAATTTGAATTGCTTTGTTTACGAACCTCGCTTATTGGCTACATAATAGTGTACATTAACCCAGCTATTTTGTACTCAAGACAGTCATCAAT
Source organism: Pavona decussata (assembly GCF_977016875.1). Taxonomy (NCBI): domain Eukaryota; kingdom Metazoa; phylum Cnidaria; class Anthozoa; order Scleractinia; family Agariciidae; genus Pavona; species Pavona decussata. The sequence continues at coordinate 3,483,276 of NW_028145473.1, forward strand.
AAATGTGACAATTCAGATGGTTCGTATTGTTCTTTGATAGCTCAAAAAGCCTGATGATTACTGCAATTGGCTCGAGACCATGGACACTGAATTTCCTGGGTGATTAAAGCGCTTATTTGCAGGGCCAATGTGGAGTGGATGTGATGCGGGTGACATTGGATTCCCAATGAAGGTGATTGCAATTGAGTCAAATGTGTATAGATTTATATGATTGCAATTACTTTTCACTGTCACTTTTCACCGTCCAGGTGGTGTTGGTTTGATATTATCCTGCAGCTAATTATAGTTTTATAAAATATGAAACTATTAATCTTCTTGCATAATAATACATAAATTTATCTATAGAAGCCAGCTACCTACCAGCGGTTTACTGCTGGCTACTTTGCCTTTTGGTTGTATATCAACATTCAATGTATGTAGAAATTGTATTTCTGAGCCTCTAAACAGTTTCTAGCATACATTGAATGTTGGTATACAACAAGTTTCATTTAAAGTTTGATGAATGTTAACTTGCAGGTCGGAATGCTAATTGTTATCCATATCCGAAAGAAATTTATTTTAAAGCTTGAAAATGACATTGTTTAGTTGTCCTGTGTTTATTGCTCTATTTATTTGTGCAAACATTAGGGAGTGCTTTTGTTCGATCCCAGGCGTACTCTGTCCTCAAGTTGGTGATGATGTCATCCACCCCTGCAAAATCTGCAAGATACGCATGCAAAGACTCATTCATTCGATGTTATTCCATACAATCTCGACTCCAATCTCTCCCTCTCGAGAGTTAAACGAGTGAACACGTGTTTTCAAATGCTCTTACAAATTGGATTGAAATTTCTTTATTTAGCCACTGTTTTGAGATCTAATGGCTTGTAAAGATTGTTTATCGTATACAGAGGAAGATAACAAAATCGGATGGTCAGGCATTGAGACTGAATTGAAGAATTTTGTCAAGACGTTCAGCAGGATGGAAAAGAAAATGTCATGATACACAGAAATGAAGATGACAAGGGCAGTGTTTACAACGAAAAAATTTAAAAACAAAATGCTAGGTAATATGCATGGTTCAATAATAACTATCAATGCCTATGTATGTTTTTTTATAAAAATAACCAGTTGAGATTAAGTATAATGAGTCATCGGATTGTACATGTATTTAGACTCATGCATATCAAGAAAAAAAAGACAATGATAGTTTTCTTAAGTTTTTATTTGAGGGAATGTTCATTTTTTAAAAATAAAGCTTTGTATAATTTTGAAATCCATGTGTTGACCCTAAAACTTGAGGTTAAATAAACATTACTGTTGACAACAAAGCTCAGAATGTAACTGGATTGTGATTGATGTTATTAATTATAAAAACATATATAATTGGTTCTTGTTAACTTTCCAATCTGTCCTTTTGGGACCACTTGAACAATACTTGGAACAAAGCTGGGATCAGTTGGACTCAACTCTGGGTCTATTTTGAGGCAAATGGTACTTTGCTAAATTCCCTATACTGACCTTACTTGGGATCACTTGGTCGTTACTTTGGGAAAAAGTTGGGATCAGATAAACCCTACTTTGGAACTAAATTGGTATTAATTTGGGGCAAATATGGGTCTATATTGTAAATTTCGTAATTCCCTATTACAACCTAGGTTGGTAATAACTTGGGAGTTGTTCCCATTTCCCAACTTGAAATGCTACTTTGGGAATTTTATATTTCCCAAGATTATTTCCAAACTAGACCCAAAGAAGACCCAAGTTAGAAACAAGGTAACCCCAATTTAAAAATGTTGGGAATTCTCTTGCTCTTCCTGTGAAAGGTCATTTAAGTTCCCTTTTCTCAACAAAAAGGAATTAATCTCTTATTAAATCCAATGAAAATTTCTCCTGTTTTTGTGGGTGCATTTGAACATGTCCATTGTGAATGTTATTAACTGAATAAGTTGGAAAGACTTATAGGAAAAATAAGCTTAGAACATAATCTACAGTGTACACCTCAAATCAATCAAGTGAAACCATGATCAAAAAATGTAGTATCCACATCCCAAGGGTCATTTGAAAGTGCTCTCCAGTTGGCCAAGAAAAAAATAGGTTTGCGCAAAGCCCTTTCAGGAACATGTACCCAAGACATGAAGTAACTTGCAGAAAATATTTATTTTTGAAACAGTTATGTGACATTTTAGTTTTAACCAATAATGGATTTGATCGTGAAAAAGCTGTAAGAACTAAAAGAAGCTGCGGGATGCCCTTTTAGAAAGTTTAGACATACAGATATTTATAACATTTACTGTATGTAACTTGACTTGAATTAGTCAAGACTTCCTAGCAATAATTGAGGTGATGATAGCACATTCATGCATAATATTAATAAGTTTCTTGGCTTGGACCTTACCAGGATCGGCAGAGATTAGAAGCGGAAGAAGGAATGGAAAGGAGAAGAGTTGCAATTGAGGTAATGAATCCCGTAAACGTTAGAAGGTTAAAATTATGTCTTCTGAAGAAAAAAGAATGTTCCAGAGATCCGATCATGCTTTTGTATTTATGCACAATAATAATAATAATAATAATAATAATAATAATAATAATAATAATAATAATAATAATAACAATAATAATTATGTGGTGGTGTATTTTGTTTAGGTAAAATAAAATAAAATCTCAACAATTTCAACATGTTTTGACCAAGATCAGTTGACTGCATGTACCTTGTTGGACAACTAGCATTCCCTTCCTTAGTGCCTTGCAAAAAAGTTGCATTTGTTGTATTGATCCTCAGTTAATTTTAGTGTTGTCATGGATGGATGACAACAAAGTCAACAAAGACTAAAAATTAACTTCATGTACAACATATATATATGCGATGCTAAACCAATACTTGACCGATTGACCAACTGCCAGTTGATATGTCAGCCGACGGTTCACCGATGATCAGCCAATGTGTCAGCCATATAATGACTTATTCTTGACTGCAACCAATATAATACTGTCCGATATATCAACCGACAGTTGAGCAAAGTATCGACCACTTTATCGGTAGACACCCCCTACAAAACACAAGATAAAGAAAAGCTGCTCATATAGGGACTTTATATGTGATTTTCTAATATTATATTTTAAGGCTAACGAAAGGGCCATTAGAGAAGTAAGAGGGCTGCTACCAGAAGAGCCCTTGGAAAACGAAGATACATTAACAATCAGACTACGAGGACCTCAGGGCAACGACATAAGAAGAACCTTTTATGCTGTGGACACCACGGAGGTAATACAGTCGAACCTGTATTGAGCGGTCACCCTCGGGGAATGGCTAAGTGGCCGCTTAATACAGGTTGTACAGAATACATCACTTACTTGGACAAGAAAGTTCGGCGTTAAAATGGTATGACAAAGGAGGGCATGGTATTGAAACGGACTAGTAAAACATTATCGCCACGATTGTGCAGCTCATTAGAAACTCAATTGCCTGGCACGCTATTTTTTACCATATTTAAATGGTTTCCTTTTACAAAGTGACCGTTTAAAACAGGTCAAGACAATAGAAATCAGCTCGTTGGGACTTAGTTTTGGGTGACCGCGACCGCTTAATAGAGGTGACCGTTTAATACAGGTCAGGATTACAGTAATTAAGGGAAGTAATTTTCGGGACTTTGACAACTGACCGCTTAATAGAGGGTGACCGCTTAATACGGTGCCGCTTAATACAGGTTCGACTGTATTATTGTTGATTCATAACTAAATTTCTAAATTCCAAGAAAAATGAAGAAGATTTAAGATTGCTAAGCCTTTACATGTAATTCCTTTTTTTGCCGCATGTGTTGTTATTTCGGTTGCTGAAAAGTTCCAAAAAGATCAAAATTACAGATGTTAAAAATTTCTCAAATCCCTTAATATAAAATAAACAGGTATAACTCAAACCTGTTTCCTTAAATAAGCTACCTATAACAAGCCTAAAAAGAAAGCAATTATTTGTTTAAATGCGTTCCATTTCTCAATAGTTGAGGTATTAGGGTGCCTTAACATTTCAAAATAAAGTTAAAAAATCTCAGTTGGCATGGGTAAAGTAAAGAAAGTTGGCAAACTTTTGGAAATAAATAGAACCTAGGCTTAATGCAAATTAATTAAACAGCATGACTCACCAAACAAATCAGAAGTGAAAGCAAGCGTCTCAAAACCGTTCAGTTTGCAAGCGCGAGTTTGAAAAATGTCATTTGCTTTGTGAATACCCTTTTTTTAAAGAACTGGCAAACGTAATATAAAACCATACCTGGGTTGTTCTGGTAATTCCCGTCTCAACCGTAATTGCCTCATCATGCATCTTGTTATTTTTGGCCGATGGCCTCCTCTTGGAAAAGATCGTTGAGCCCTCTGTCAGCGAGGCAATGCCGGCGACTAACCACTGGCCAAAGGGCCTGAGGACTCTGGGTAAGAGATTGGCTTTCTTTTGGCGGGCAGGGTTTTTTCGAAACCGATTTTTGTTCCTGAGGTTTTCAACTCGCTCATTAAAGATGATTTTAAAGGCTCATTGTAATCTAATGTTATAGAAAAGTCTAAGGCAAAACTGAGAGACAATAACTTTTTGGACGAATCGTTAAGGATTAGTACATATAGTTAAACCAAAGGTCACGTTTGCCCAGGAATAAACCTGCTGTAGCAAATTGTGGCACTGACATCCCTTTCTTTAATTCTATATTTTCAGGTTCTCTTCCTTGCAGCCTTTGCTTTCCTGGGCTTACCGAGCGAGCAGTTCAACCTAAGAGACTCAGTATCTGCCAAAAGTATCCCAAACAATGGCTCTTCATTAAGAGAACTCTTTCGGGAGAACACTACCCTGTCTGTTGAAATGACTGACGAGGAATGAACGTTTTATGTAGTTGGGCCACCCAAGGGTTCATTTCGATGAATATCTATCCAGAAGGAATTCGCTTGTACATATATGCCTTTCAAAAAAGATTCAAAACGATCTGGGATAATGTTTGGTTTATTAACAGATTTATTTGAAAAGGTAATTTGGCCACCGTAAATGAAATATTCCAGTGCTGGAGTTTTGAGCGTTCACCTTTTGCCAATCACATTATGTGCAGTATTTACCTGTCTATAAACCAAACATTTCACCAAACACCACAGTTTCTTTTGAAAATTGAACATCTTGAGTATTTTGTCTAAATATCCGATTGCCCATAACTCCACCAAAGAGAACTTTGGGTGTCCTTGAAAACCTGCTAAGAATTATTTATTGTAATGTTAGCTATTCCAGTTTTTTCCCTTTTCTTAGTTTCATTCTAGCTTTTACATTCCCATCATCTGAAGGCAGACCTTTTTCGGCAGGTCTATTCCGGGGGTGAGGGGTGGGGGGTGAGGGGTGAGGGGTGAGGGGTGGGGGGTGAGGGGTGAGGGGTGGGGGGTGGGGTGAGGGGTGAGGGGTGGGGGGTGAGGGGTGAGGGGTGAGGGGTGAGGGGGTGGGGGTGAGGGGTGAGGGGTGAGGGGTGGGGGTGGGGGTGAGTTTAACTGGGGTGAGTTTAAATGTCCCTTGACAGAAGTTCAGTCGGTTTCCCCATTAAACCTGTGATAAGGCCCAATTTTAGCAGTGCTCTAATTTATTTTTACGCGGTCGCTCGCTAAATTTTTGCAGGAATGGTTTTTAAAATACCAAGACTGAGAGCCTGATCACAGGTTTATAGTTCTGCGATACTACGTCTGCCAACAACCGCGTCTCAATTCATACTAAAGCGCGATAAGAGGCGCCTCATTTCTCAGGCTACCGATAAACCAACCAATGGAATAATGAACTTTGACAGGCTGTTGACAACATTATCACAAGATGTTGATTTCATGCAAATGATCACAAAACACGTTCTTAAGTTGACTTGAAAGTTGACCTGGCTGAACAAAAGCAAAACACTATTATTAAGGATATTGTGTTTTATTTGTGAAATTTTGGCGTAAATAATGGATTAAGCTTTATAATACTTCAGAAGTATGTTTACTGGGGCATTTTGTTTATTAAACTCGCCGCGATCCTAGTAAATTATTTTCATTATTTTTCACTCTGACGCCATTGGAAAGTTTCACGGCGAGGTTTACATTTCACGGCGTGAAATATTTCACTCCTTTATAATTTTACTTTCACGGCGTGACTGGGCGGCGTGAATTTATTTCCCAGTCTTCAGATTCACTCCCAGAGTGAAAACGTTTCGGAATAGCGTGAACACGGCGTGAAATTTCCACCTCACAGTGTGAAGTTTCAAATACACGCGCCGTGACCGTGAAAAAAATTCACTATTTGGAGTGAAATCCATAAGCCCTCTTTTCGCGTGGAGGGTCACATATGGAGACAGTATGACAAAGGGAAAGGGGTTTCTGGGCTGCTATGGAACCCATTTTGTTTTAGCACCTAAGATAGTGTGTGAATTAAATCACTGATTAAACTCAAATAAATTAGCAACAAGGTAAAAATTATAGTTCTCAGGAAACTTATCAGTGTCACATGTACCATGTTACAATACACTCCATTAGTGAATGTCGGGTATTAGATGCGTCTCAGATCTCAGTTAAATAGGGGAAAGAAACTACAGTCTTGAATCTTGAATTGTTATAGTCTGAAATGTCAGCTGTCTCCTCCCCATAACCCCCTGTGGGTTAGGGAGAAGAGACAGCTGACATTTCAGACTAGAATTCGTTTCGAACAATTGGCTCACCCCTCACCCCTCACCCCCCACCCCTCACCCCCACCCCCCACCCCTCACCCCTCACCCCCCACCCCTCACCCCTCACCCCCCACCCCTCACCCCCCACCCCTCACCCCCGGAATAGACCTGCCGGACCTTTTTACTGTAGATAATTGTTTATTGTAGAAATAGTTTGGCATTTTTCATACTTTCCATTTTCGCAGTTTTACTCATTTATTTACATTTTCCTTGACAAAAAGTTTATAAGTACAATTAGTAGTAGATATAAATAAGGCGCCTGCATGTATGTAGGAGTGGACTTAAAGTGAGGGCAAAATAGGTCTTATCACGGTTTCCAACGCCATTTTGACATGTAGGCGAACAGGCTTGAAATAACAGTGTTTGTATGGAAATCCGATGTCAAATAATTTTCGTAAAACATCACTTCTGAAAAATTCATGAATTGGAAACTTTTCGCACTAGAAAAAGGATTAAGAAAAAAAACTGGAGGGATGTAGCTGTGCCAGGAAGTGTCCAGTCGTGTTTTGAACGTGGTACTTTTACGTTGTACTCTTAATACAACAAACATTGTAAGTTTACCTTCAGAGTCAGTGAATGAACGCCAAATATGATAACATAATACTATAGGATGAGCAAAAGCATACTCAGAAACAGGTTTCCAGTAAAAGATTGAAAATCCAATAAAACACAGGGAAGATTGAAGCGGATTTCTAGATGCATTTGACACATACTTTTGATTTCGGGTTGAGGTGGACGTTTTTCAAAATTGACAAAACTAGTGTCCAGGTCAGCACAGTCACAAAGGTGAGTGTGTCCTTCTAATGGATGATAAAAATCTGGATGTTTTAGTGATTAATGAAACAAGACTAAGTTATTCAATTGATAACTCTTGCATTCACATACAAAGACATGACATAGCCAGAAGAGATACAAATCGTAACAGTGGAGGAGTATGTCTCTACATCCACTCTTCAATACATTTCAAAACAAGATTAAATCTCATGAGGGACATTTACGATGCAATTGTTGTTGGAATATTTAAACCAAAGTCTCACCCTTTTTCTATTGTTGCTGTTTATAGGCCCCGGGGAACCGAAGATGAGTTCTTTTGATATTATGAAGATTTAACTATAAAAAATTGCGATAAAATATTTCTTAAAATCATTTTAAGATTAAAAAACTTTGCTAAAAAACGACGACGTTAGCTAAACCTCATTATCAAGTCAAAATATGTTCGTATATGTTCATGAAGATGTAATTAAATCTCTCGACTTTGAAAACAAAGAGATTATTGGCATTGGTGACATGAACTGTAATTATTTGGCTGAAAGTAGAAATTCTGAACTGATCCATTCAACTGTAATCAGTGAAGTCTACCAACTCACAGAATTATAAACAAACCAACCAGAATAATGGTAACTTCAGAATTGTTAATCAATTTAATTTTTACAAACCAAGAATCAAGAGTTGTGTCTCATAGAGTGATTGACTGCGACCACTGCCTTGTATATGTTGTTCGGAAAAAATTACCTTACATTAAACAGATAGATCAACCATTTACTATCCCCCCTTAGAATTACGTGAGAATAAGTCATGTTTTGGCCAGAAGTTTCATTGAACTGTACATGAAGAAAGATTTTGCTAAAAGTGGGTTTTTCAGGTCACGAAGCAGACGAGCTAGCAAAATTCTCGTTTGCAGGCATATCCTGAACAAATTCCTTACAACGGCTCAGAAAGAGACTGATCATGAGAGAGCAACACAGTCGCAAGAGGGAAAAAGACAAATCAAATTATTTTATTGTACATCTGGCAACGGTTTTGACGATTGGTTTGTGCTGTTGACGGATAATGTATAACCTGAATAAAATTCTATCACTAACGCATTACGAAAAACTCTTTGAGACATATCCAAGTCCTTTGTTTGCACTAGAGACTGTAAGCATGGGAACATCAAAGAACTGTAGAATTTTAAATAAGTGTACCTGTGAGTAGCATGCGTTAGCTAAGGCCGTGCGAGGTAGCAAAGTGGCTGAGCGAACCACAAAGTCGTGAGAGGTAAGTAAGACAAACTTTTTTGAGATTCTAACCTCTGAGGTTGATGACAACTAAATTACCATGCGACGTTCGGGGAGGTAAACAGTGGTCAAGTGTCAAGAACTGGCCTTCAAGTAAAGCAGCACTGGTCGTCAAAATGCTAATTTTCCACTGATTTTCCATTACCATGACAACAGAAAACTGTTGTGGCAACCATTAAAACTATGCTTTTTGGTGAGGCGCAATCAAGCAGGAAAGTTTTAAACAATGCTATGGCTGAGACCTATCAAGAAAATGGAGAACGAAAAAGTTATTGAAAAAGTCAAAAAATATTGCATGATGGATGTGGCTGTGGTCTTGGAGCAAAGGGTGGTCCATGTTCTGGGCAGTTTTCGGAAGCAGATATTTTATTTAACTTAAATAATTGCTTGGACCTATCAAATGACGAACTTGACTTGGTGATATTAGCAAGTATTCAAGCTGGGTCCAGATAATCTGCGAGCCAGCGAGGCATGCGAGCCATCAGAAAATATCAATTTTTAAAAATATTTTAATTGGAAATAGTTTGTTTTGTTATTGGAAACGTGCTTTCAATCGCGAATATGTTAAACCGCAATGGCTCACGCGGCGGCCATGTTATTTTGGACGCGAACAGTCTGGGTCGAGGGAGAGCGACAAATTTTGACTTTCTCTCCCCTCTCCGATAGTCTTTCTGTCCTGTTTTGATCGTGCGAACCGTTCAGCGTGCTCGTGGCCGGATCTTCAAAAAATCTTCCATCCTTGTGGACAATCCAGTTCAATGGAATCCATCTAGAAATAAACTGCTTGAAAAAGTGAGTATTTACCTGATTTACCTTCGCTTTAGTCTGTTGTCAGCTGTTTTGTGCAATGAATTATTCATCATTGCTAATGTTTTATGTATGTTATTCAGTTCACAGATGGCAAATCGACGCACGCAGTGTCTCGTAGAAGCAACGAAGCGTGGTTTCACGCTAAACATCGATCCAAGCGGGGAAAGAAGCCGTTGCTTTTACCAGTGTTTGGCAAAGCATTTGGGGATGAAAGATGTGCAAGGACTAATCGACATGTTAGAGAACTACATGCTTAATCACCGACTGGTTTCTGTTAAAAATGAGGTAAGATGTTATGTTTTAGACTTAGACTTAGGTATAATTTTTAATTATTACTTTTACGTATAATTTTAATTTTTTTTACGTAATTTTTTTACCTATAAAATAGACGCTTGAAGTTAAATAGTTAATATCTTCTCGCCACCTTACAATGGCCATTCTACATTTTGACACTCCCCCCCCCCTTAAAAAATCGAAGTGCCAACACGTCACCCCCTCAGAAAAATAGCTGTTTTTTCCCGACCCCTTCAGAAATTTTGGAAAGATCAAAGAGTGCAGGCGTTTTGGAAGCCCTTCAGAAAATCTCGTTAACAGGGGGGTTAGGGGGGTGTCTGTTTGTTGTAGATTATTTTCTTGAGAGGAGGAAGCAAAGAGGGGGGCTTGTTAGAGCATTAACATTTACTGTAGTTGATTTTCATTGTTATTCAGGACGGATCATTTGCAACAGCTGACCTCTGGAGCTTTCTCTCAGATGGAGACTTCAAGGCCAGCGGAAAGCGACCAACTGCTTGGAAGGAATGCATCCTAGGCCTTAGAGACGAGATGGCAAATCATGTTGTTATTAGATCTGCTGCCTCCTTCTTCTCATGTAATATTCACATCATCGATTGGTTGGGTGTAAGTACACTAATATGCCCATTTCATCTGTAAAGCACAGCCAACCACACTAAAGCAGAACATTAAAGCGAGGGTCTAGCAATAGGAGGTTTTAAAGAGTAGAAAAAGAGAAGATTTTAAAAAAAAGAACATAAGACAAAAACCAAATGTGCTGCACTAATTCTACCCCAGTTCTAATTGGTGACTGCATATTATCCTCTGACATATTGGTACACTTGAGCCCCTGTAATGCAAACCAACAAGGGTAACAAAAGACTGTTAGTGAAAACACTGTCAAGGGATTAGAATAATAAATAGGAAATGAGTAAATAAACTTAGATTTAGCAGAAAAACTAACGCGGAGAGATTTCGACGTTTCGATGACATCCTGTCATCATTATCAAGAAAATGAAGAAAATTTACATAAGTAAGTAGACAAAACTAAACTGAAAACAATAGTCTATTGTTCTAAGCCAGTGAATCATCAAGTGACCTCACACAAAGAAGCAACAAGGAGATATGACTTGCCACGAATACAACTCCATAAGGTACAGCTGTAATGTCAGTAATACAACCAAACATCCAATAAATCACATACATACCTACATACTGTATACAATTAGGTATAAGATAAGATATTTGCACTTTTTATACTTTCCTCATTTAACAACAGCAAGACCCAAGATAATTTTCCACGTCACTTGAAAGTCACAAAAGATTGCGTGACATTTTTGGTTGTTTAGCCTAAAATATTGCAAGGGTCATGGAATAAGCCCCAATTTTGTGGTGTGGAATGTAAAGTCTTTGTCAGATATTCTGAATCAAATCAACAGCGTTCATGACTAGAATCCTGCCTTTTCCTATGAAGAGACTGAAACAGACAAACCGCATAATAAAAAGAAAACCAGTGGTAATGAATGTTATCAGTGCACATTCAAAAAAGATTTTGACTTCTTGATCTACATAGCACTTAAGATTGAAGTTATTTGTCTATCATTTTCAACTGTAGAAACATTTGTATTCTTGAACATGTGTAAATTCAGCTTTATTGAAGAAAAAATTAGTTCCGGCCTCAGCCTCATTCGAAACCCTTGTTCATTCCCGTCTACATAGACATTCCATTTTGTCTACACATTCCATTCCACATTTGATTCTCACCATACGCATTCATTGCACTATGATGCAATGAATGAGCTAAAGAATAAGATTAACAATAATTAACAAGGTAAAATTTAAAGGCAAGCATTCTGTTCACACACTTTTACTGTCTACCTTTAAAAAGAGAGACATTAACTGCTCCCTTCAACGGTTATGGCAAGGAGGATGTCTATATGGCATATACTGGAGCACACTACATGTTGTTGTCAGCTATAAATGGAAGTCTCAGTTATGCAGACAAGAGCTCACCTGTTTCTGGTAAAATTTCCTGTGTTCTTTATAAGGAGTTGAACTGGCACAGTTCCAGACAAGTCAATCCATAGATTAATCAATTGTATTTGTTAATTACAGTCGAACCAGGTCAAGCGTACCCCCCTAGATTCTATTAATGAATCTATTATTTGAAAATTGAACCCGTTAGTCGTTTCAAGTATTCAAATCAAAATTTGATTTCTGATTGGTTATACGAACCAGGGTACAAATTATGCATGACCCGGAAAACCAGAAAGCCCGCGGGAAAAACCCCTCTCAATATATTCAGAGCGGCAATTCTTGATTTATATAACAGTGGATTTTCCAAAAAGCAGATTTCTCGTGATTTACAGCAGTCAACGCGTACTGTCAGAAAGAAAATTCGCCATTTTAAACCGGGCACGGTGGGTCGTGTCGCGTAAATTTAAACTCACTAATGATCACTAAATGAACATTTTACGTTTGTACACTTGCGTTTTTTCCGTTAGGTATTCAAAAACAAAAATGAAAAAGGACTGGAAGCGTTTTATTATAATAAACGGTTCTCTTTTTGAGGTATATGCAAATTAAGTTAGCGAAAAGTATGCGAACTCACAGTGAAAGATGTTCATTTCAGTTGACCTTCGACAATGGCAGCACATGTGTTGCGCTGTTCATCGACGTATAATGGACAGTCTGGTGAAATAATAATATATACCAAACTTTTTCATGTTACAAGGTAGGTAATGCTATACATGAAAGATAAATTGGAATTTTTCAGCCCGACTCATTTGCAAGCGCTTAACTTTGTGCTCTTGCCATGACCAAATTTGCATAACGAATTATATGAATGTCTCAACAACATGCAGGAACAGTTTGAACGAACGAGCTGTTTCAAATGTACTGTAGTTTGAATTTTACAGGCTAGTAATTTTACTGTTAGCGCGGATTTATGTTCTGCGAATTTTAATTTGATCATTGATCCGCGTTAACAATGAATAAATGAATGCATTCTTTGAAACGACTAATGGGTTCAATTTTCAAATAATCGATCCATTAATAGAGTCTAGGGGGGTACGCTTGACCTGGTTCGACTGTAATAGTACCTAAGAAGCACAGGGGTGCGCCACAATTCTTTGACTGTGGACCTGAGGGCTTCAACCCTGGCATAAGTGTCTTCAAGGGCCAGTCAATAAAGGTGAGTCCATGCTAATGTGTGGTGTACATGTGTAGTATAGTACTTTAGGGAAGGCAGCAAGCTTCCGATATTTAAAATAGTTAGGCTTACGATGTTAAAGTGCTACATGTCCTTACAAAATAGGTGACAGTTGTAATGGTTTCGCTTGTCATTTCATGAAATGGAAATACTTCTATACTTTCTTTGAACAGTTGGAAGCTGTCAAGACAGAACCTTTCCAGTGTCCACATACTAAAATGGAGCTAAGAAATGAAATGCAAAGCTCACCAATCTTCATCAGCTCTGATGAGCATGAGGAGCATGATGTCCCAGAAATAGTGAGTGTATAAATAACTTTATTTCATTAAAATCTTTTGTTTACATGAGATGTGCATATGTAAACACCTTTATCTTAAATGTTCCAACTCAGTTACTCCTGTCAGTTAAGTAATATGCTGGAAGGCTGTCCATTGTAAGTGAATAGTAAATTTCATAGAAAAAATTCCATTCTGTAACACTGTCCTGTAAAAAACATTACTGACATTACCATAGGTGTTGTCATCTGTGTCATCTAGGGAAAGTATGGAAGAAAGTGTGTTTGCTCCATCCTATACCAGCCAAAGAAAACGTAAAAGGCAGTTAAACGGGCTCAAGTATGTACAAAATTAACTAAAGCTTTTACTGGAGAATTACAGTTGACTCCCGATAACTAAAACGGTCGCTATCTCGAACCTCCAACTAAGTCAACGTAATTTTCATGTCCATTCGGGACATTTTCTATATAAAGTTACCCTCAATTACTTGAACTTCAGATAACTCGAACATTTTTTTATTTCTGAGTTATCGGAATCGACTGTAGTTCTATCTTATGTAACTTTATGTAAAGTGAAAAAACAACTTATTAAAACAAAACAGGGATTCCCATTCTGCATAAAAGAGATCTGAAATCAACAGTGTTGCCATAGCAACATCAAAACGTCAGGCATTTCTTAGGGTACAGTACTGGTGCCAAGTTTTATTACCATCGCTTTATTATTTGCAGAGATATTATTGATATTGTGTTTTGGTACCATACTGGAACCACTTGTGACATCATCAGTTAGCTAATTTGATGTTCTAAACAAACTCGCTGGGAAAATGCATACATTTTATCTTAACAGTGGTGCTCCACCTGCATCATGCAGTAGTCAGCTAGTATGGATGTGAAATTAGTCACTTTCTCCCCATTTGAACATGCAGGTGGTTTCGTCCTCTGATGATCTTTGTGATGCTCTCAGTGGTTTAAGCTCCTGCAACAGCACTCTTGTCAAAAAACAGAAAAAGAAGAAAATCCAGAAACAGGTACGTTCAACAAGGTGATTTAAATTTCCCATGCCTGCACAGGTGAAATCCAAATCCAAAAGTAAAAAAAAAACATTACCGGTATGTTGTTTAATATTTCAGATGGATTCCACCATGGAGGAGCTGTCCCGTGGTATGAGTGGCCTTAGCTCTGCTGATAGTACTCCCTCCAAAATCCCTCAATCCTCAAAGGCAAGCTCGTCAGATGTTTGCCCAAAGAAGCTGTTTGCCGAGGAAAGGTAAATTTTCATGCCAAAACACATTTCTGTTTTATAAACGTGTTGTCCGATGACAGGTTTGTGTTTGGTCAAGATATCTAACTGTTTTGTTTTTGAGATATCAACTCCTATCATTGTTCATAAACTAAGAAATAGTAGGAGGCTTTGTATTGAGACCTCCCTTTCTCTTAACTAATCTTTGAACATTGTTTCTGTCAGGAAAATTCAAAATTTATTAATGAAATGCCATTCAAAGATTAGGCATCTGGTAGATGTGTGAACACCCTGAAAATTGAAAATTGAACGACTCAATAAAATTATATTGTGTCCATAATTGTTAACGTGGGGTTCTAATTTTTTAAGTAATCATTTGATTAATATTGTCTTTGAAAAGCCCTTATGAGGAAAGTCCATAATGCATTCATTTATACATGTATGTCAGTTGCAAACACTGTGTGATCTGTCATACTCTTTCTTTTTTTTAAGAGATGCTATCTTCACGCAAAAAGGCAGTCGGTCCTACCTTAACCAAGAGGAAGTGGATAACATGGAAGAAACAGAAGTTGAAACAGTTCCCCCAACGCCCATAGCTCCCGTAAAATACCTTGTCTCGTACAATGAAAAAGATCCTTTGTCGTCCGTTTCGGAACTGGGGTCGCAGTCAACCATGTAAGAGGAAAGGTTTCTGTGCTGGAGGAAGGCGGACCCTTCAGATTTGTCGGGGATTGCTACAGTGTCCAAATCCGAAGTGTCCATTTCAAAAAATAAACAAAAAGAAAAACACAGTCGACTTCACCAGAGCAAAGAATTGTATTCATTGTAAACATCCAGCAGATTCTATCGAGTGCACAGCGAGAAAATATGTGGAGAACGATCGCTGCCATAAAGAGATGACAGTAATCTATATTGGAGAACATAATTGCACTCCAAGAGCAGTGGAGAAAAAAACCCCGAAAGAAGATGTAGAAAGTATTCTTTGTGTAAAACCAACCATTACTCCTGGGGCGCTCCAAATTGACAAAATCAGGGAGGCGTTGTTGAGTGGAAAAGATGCAAATGAGGTAAATAATGTTGCTATGGAGTATAGTAACAAAAGACACTTAAAGTTTCTTCATAAGTCCATAAAGCAAAAGGCCTGCCCTGGGGGAAAGGATATTGAGGCTATCCGCGTTCTAAAGGAAGATTTTGTAAAACGTGGTCTAGACAAAAACTTAATACTGGAGGTTGGGGAGGACTATGTTATCCTGTCATCGGAGGTGAAAATTCGCATTGCGGCTCAAATAACGCTAGGCTTAGTAACAGAGCCCATTAGCTTGGATGGGTGCGAAAGCCATGAGAAGGAATTCACGGAAATTGAAATGACTACCTATTCTCCAACTCTTCGACGAAATGTGAAACTTGTGAGCATGTTTGCACCAAAACCCGGTGAAAACGCTGAGAATGTGGAGAGGATGGTTACCGCCTTTGACAGTGCTGTAAACAAAATTCTACCCACTGTAGCCCGAGAGTTTGAGCTAAATCCCGATGACTTTGCTGGAAACGGCTTAGACCCCCATTCTTATGTTGGTGATAAGGGAGGGGCATTGTGGAGTGGTTTACAGAAAGCGAAGGGTGACAACGCCAAGAACAAATCAATTTCCGATGCATTTCATTTAAAGCAGGATGTAAAACCAGTCGAGATCAAAATAAATTCAAAAAGTTAATGAACGAAGCTTCCAACGCACCAACATCAATTCAAGCGGAACAGGCTTCGAAAGCTCTAGACTCTCTCATTGAAAGGTGTTCCTCGGACCCATCTAAAATGATGAACTTCAAAAAATGGTGGTGGAGAAGAAGAGCGCGCTGGCAGCAGTGGTGCAAATCATATTCAACAAGCTCAGCATCGTCTGCAGAGGTTTCCAACGCTAAGGCTATTAGCGCCTCTGGCTATAGAAAACGCCTGTTGGACGTTGTCACTGCAGAGTGCTCAGCAGCAATTCTGGAAGCAGCTGAAGTTAAGCGTCAAGAAAATGGTCTTAAAACGGTCGGTGAAGGACCAACAGCGTTTGACGGAAATGAAAGACAACAAGCAACCCTGGAAAAGAATACAGCTGCTTGTTCGGATGCTGTACAGTATATTTCTGAAAATGCGGATCAATTGACGGATCACTTCGATACCCTGACGAACTTCGAAAAGCCACAGAGTGACTACAAAGTCAACACACGGGACAGCCATAGAGCGGACAAAAGAAAAGCTAAAAAAACCAGCAAAGAGAAGGTGGTCACGAAAGAGGTGTCCAATGCTCAGTTGAGGTACTTCGAAAAGTACGTCACCAATATAACACTTGATCTGCTGGAATACAAAAGCTCCATGAGCCAATTCGAGTTCAAAGTTCTAGACACCATGGGATGCCTGGAGACTGTTATTCTTACAAGTGATTCAGTCTGCTGCTCTTCCTTGGCATGCAGACAGAAATGTCAACACATGATCTGCCTGTTCAACCACATTTTGGGGTTCAAAAAAGAAGAACCACTGATTTACAAAATGAAATTTACATCCTTAGAGTGGACCAAATTGGTGAACGCATTTCCTGAATCAGTACGAGTTACGCAAATTCCTCCATTTGCTGAGAAAGGTTATTCTGTCAGTTCAAGAACATCAAGAACTGCCAAGTGTGCGACTCGCAAGACAGAATTAAAGCTGGGCGATTTGCAAGTCAGCACAGAAGGCCCCTATCGTACAATCATGCGCAAGTGGGTAATACAGACGTTCTACTTTTGTCCTCTCATAAAATGTGTTACCAAGATTCCGAGAAAAAGTTTTATCAGCCCATTTTGTCCCTTGACAATGATGTTAACCCTTAGCCCTTCCTTGACCCCAGAACAAAAACATAGATTTGAACTTAGCTGGAGTAAGCTTTGAACTGCCGCTTGTAATTCTTGACATAAAGAGGGTATTGGGATTGGACTATTAGAAATCGCGGGAGTGGATGCAAAAGATTTCCAGTGCACAAATTTCTAGTTGTCTGTTGGATTATTTTTTGTCAGTCGCTTTTTGGATGGTGGACTGCTTGCAGTAGCAGATAATTTATTTAGGGAATTGTAGGACCTATCCCGCAATTTCTAATGGTGCGCCCCTTATATTGGTCGTGCGTGGAAACGATATTAGTATTAGTATTAGTATCTCTCGTTGTTAGCTACGCTCACTCTTGAGAGATAATTTGCGTCTTATTTAAGCCCAGGGGGTTCATTAAGGGCCGGACAAAGGGCAAAGTGACTACCAATTGTGAGCACGAATTTGCCCGACTGTTTTTAATCCTGTGCTTTCAACTCAACTGTACGTACTAAGAACATGTCCTCCCATATGCCAGGGTGCTGAGTCCTGATGCCCTCTTGCTACAAATCTTAATGGACCCCCAGTTTAAGCCGCGTCTGGTTTTTCTCGTATAAACCCTAATATCAGGACGTAAAGATAAAATTTGCAATGTTCTGTTTGTTTATAGATACTTATGACATTTCTAGGTAAAACGCAATATCTTCAAATGTGAAAGATAGAAATAGTATCTTCACTGCGCAGGATGGCGATAGTACTTTTTTGTGAAAGGAAAAATCAGTACGTACAATTAATTATTATAGTTGCGTTGTGTATGCAGACAGTCATGAATATAATCAGTGTAGGTTGTTCGCTCTACAGGCTTTGACCTGTGACAAATATCCGTGATACCAGTGCATTTTCATAATAGGTACTCGAATATAATTCCAAGAAAGTAAAAATGCTATTGAGTTCGATTTAGGCGCGACGTTTTCATAATTTTGTATTCGGTGTTCACTTGCGATGTTCCTGTTGTTGTTGTTTCTATACGGACAAAAATATTATTATTATTATTGTTGTTATTATTATTATTATAATTATTATTATTATTATTATTATTATTATTATTATTAAATTTGATTGAGTTCTATTTTTGCCTCAACGTTTTCATAATTTTATACTCGGTGTTCTCTAGTAAGATTGTTAAGGGGGAAGACCCTTAACTACAAAATGGATGTTACGGATGACTTCTAACTGTCGTATCTTGGGCTCCCTTAGTATCCTGTGTTTAATTTTCGGCCATGTTTGTTCTGTTAGAGGTGCCTTCAGTTTTGATAGTCATGACCATATTTAGTAAGTCACGTGACCAGAACACGAAAACCCTATAAACTCGCCCAGCTTACATCTTTATTGAAACCAATGCCTACGAGAAGAGTGCATTGAGAAGCAAGATTTGCGGATGGACTTGTTAAAATTTGTGTTAGACAAAAAGAAATGACGTCATTAAGTTCTTGTGACGTCATCACTTTTTCAACAACATGAATTTCAAAAAATCCATGCTACAGATTTTGCATCTAAATGCACTCTACCCATCGGCTTTTGTTTCATTGGAGAAAGATCTAAGCTGTGTGAGTTTATAGAGTTTTTTGTTCACGTGACTTACCGAATATGGTCATGACTACCGAAAGTGAAGGTGCTGTGGCGTGGGGCTCAACTGTCTGGCGGTGTTTCAAAACATATTTTCTTTCTTTTATCCCTCCTTTAAACCTCTTAACATTACACTCAACTTCAGGTGAAATCCCCCCTTAAGGAATAACTTTCCCGAAGCTTTTTGGGCATTTACATCCAACTTACAGCAACTAAATACATCCGTCTGATATAGATACAAGTTACAACGCGCTTTTAACATGTTTATATAACAATTGAAAAAAATGAAAAATAATTCGAGCAAAAATGCTCCCCCATATCTGCTCCCCCCTACCCCCCTACCCCATTGTTTTCGGCCTATAATTTCATAAAATTATTGTTTTTATTTGGAATTGTCGCAGAAGTATTGAAATCATGGATTTCTTGACGTCAATGAGCTTGCAAGTCGGTTGCGTCTTAGATTTCTTGAAAAGTGTGTCTTAAGCAAGTTGAAATATAATATATTCTTGTTGTCATTTTTCTGTACGAAAATATATTTAACGCTTTAAATGCTGGTGTTCAAACATTAATTGTCTTTTCACATTGGCTTATGGCTGTTTGCCATAAGCGGTGCTGTCCAAACGCTGTAGAAACGCTTTGCGATATTTACGATTTTTTTTCACATGGCTTGCATGGCTCGCAGCTATGGCTCGCCACGGCTCGCTTGTATGACTCGCATGCCTTGCATGGCCTCGCTGGCTCGCACTGTATCCAAACTCTTCAAGCTTTCACTTACCATGAGACCAGTGGAACCAAACGAAGTAGGAACCCTCGATGCAGCTTCTAGTTTCAGTCACTACCTATTTGCAAAGAAGTATTCCTACACTTATACCGACTGAGTGACTCACTATTTCGACGGCTGAAAGAGTGTTACCAAAATCAAGGTGTCTCTCTGAGAACACATGGCAACATGAAGAGACTGACACACACCACGAAGGAGTTAAGGCATTCTTGTCAAACTATGTGGAGGAAAATGCGATCTCCCTCCCTGGGAGGATTCCAGGGTTTAAGAGTGATGGAATTAAAGTCCTATCTTTGTCCAAAACCAAGAAAAGCATGTGGCGAGCATATGAAGTGGATGTGAACTTTCAGATTTCCAAGCAGTTTGTTACACGAAGTTCCTACAGCTATGGGAACAATTTATCCCAACGTGGTGGTCGCCAAACCAATGACTGATCTCTGTTTCACCTGCCAGCAGAACACTACAAAATTACAAAGAACCGCAAACCTGTCAGATAGCGTAAAGTTGGAATGCGTAAAAGCTCACCAGGAGCATCTAAACTGCACTCGACAGAAAAACAGTTTTACAGGGACTCATGTCTCGGCTCCAAGAACACTCTGGAAAGAATTGGAACTGAAACCTTTCTGAGAAGTGGAAGCCGGGAGGCCTGCTCTCTTATGCTACAATTCACTATTCCTTCTATAACGCTCAGCAGGTTCATATCCCCAGCAAGCCCTTCCAACCTGGACCTATCTACTTTAAGACTCCTAGAAAGTGTGGAGTATTTGGTGTAATTTGCGAAGGCCTACCCAGACAGGTCAATTTTATCAAAGAGGACGCTCCTTCTACCGGCAAAGGAGCCAAATCAACCATCAGTTACACTGGAAAAAATACCCAATTTCTGCATATGTACTTTGTATGTAAAATAGGAAATCCACATCCATTTAGTTTCCACATTTGGGTTTTGTATGGAAAATTGCTGGATAACATACCCCACTTTAGTTAGCCATA
The DNA here is from genome assembly GCF_977016875.1 of Pavona decussata. Taxonomy (NCBI): domain Eukaryota; kingdom Metazoa; phylum Cnidaria; class Anthozoa; order Scleractinia; family Agariciidae; genus Pavona; species Pavona decussata. The sequence continues at coordinate 3,504,039 of NW_028145473.1, forward strand.
CGAAAAACAACCATGGAAGTGTCATTTTCCAATGTTAACTTGTAAAATTGAACTTCTACAGTGACTTTTCTATTTTCCAAGTATGTTACTTTGTCCAGAAACAAAATACATGATTTCCAGATGTTTACTTTGTTGGTAAAATAGGAAATCCAAATCCATTCAGTTTCCAAACTTGGTTACAGTTTGTAAAATTACATGTATAGTAGCTTCACCTTAGTTTTCCATACTAAAAACAAAGATGGAAACGTTATTTTCCAACCTGTATCTGGAAAATGTCATTTTTACACTGAATTTCTTTTCCAAATATGTATTTTGTTAATAAAAAATTACCAGATTTCCACATTTGTATCTTGCTTGTAAAACAAAAAACCCCATCCATTCAGTTTCCATAATGGGTTACTGTATGGGAGATTATTAGATAAGTTACTTTATCAAAACAAACAAGAAAAATGTATTTACCAATCTTCACTTCGAAAATTGAGCTCCACAAGGAAATGTTTATTTCTACAAATATGTCCCTTCTGTTATCAATAACACATCGCCCAGAATGCTATTGTCTTTGGCGACATGAACTTGCAGTTCCTAGTTTATCAACGGGTGGCATAATTTGCGTATGTGGAACTACTTGGCTGTAATTGGTCAACAGGTCTAGTTTTGGGAATACGCAAGTCCCTTTGCACATTTCAGCTGCTGTCAATCAAACGGTTGGACGCGCTAAGTAAATCCCAAGGTGGGATGAAGTTAACAATAGCACTCTAATTAAAGACGCGCCGCACTCTTAAAAAAAATTTTATCAAAAAGTTCACATGCAGCGAAATTTTTATTTAACACGATGGAATCCGATGGTCAGGCATCTGACTTCTAAAACCATAAGAACGCATGGTTTTACAAACAGCGCTTTAACAAATCGACCTGTGATCATAGGAAATTTTCTGCGTCGTTTTTCATCTCACTTATTGTTGGTTTTCATGCGAACCTCGTCAAGAGAACGAAAAGCAAAAAAATTGACCTAATCGTAGTTTCATAGCTAGTGCGATGCGCGTACCAGTTGTTTGAGTTGTTTTATCAGTGGAGGATGGGCTAATGCTGGAAAATGTTAGTTAAAAAATTAGCCGCGGCAGTTATATTCACGCTTCTCCGCTGGCGCATTGCAGCATTTTCAGTAAAAAAGTAAACACTTCACTTTTTCACTTTTGCCACCCAGATGTGCAACCAAAGTAGACTAAATAGGCCCAATATTCTAAATTAATTTTATTCAGAGCAGGTAGTTTAAAAGCCGGCAAAAAAACGCCCGCCTCGAACATGACAATTATTCAAATTTGGATCCGTCTTGACTTATCCAATAATATAAAACCTTTAGTTTATTTCTATAGGTTCAGTGGCTAAAAACTGCTGTGTAGTCATCATGTCCAAGCAAGCGAGACATCCGATGGGCTACTACGAATCATTACTGAAAGATGTTCGCGATCGCAGCTGTAATTTAAAATACCGACCTAAGGTTAAGCCCACTGTTATGGGTATTTACGAAGTTGAGCAAGTCGTCGTGAAAAGAGTTTGAGGAGGCAAAGCAGAGTGCTTTATCCAGTGGAGAACTACTCTACGACTAAAAATACGTGGGAAACAGCCGAACATTTACCCGAAGATCTTATTGCTGCCTTTGAGAACAGGTCTGTCGAACCAGTTCGCGCCAATGAGTGCAGAGAGAGGTTCGCCCTTCTCTTCGAGAAGGGTTTAAAAGCTCCCCCTGGCCTGCAACGAAATGATCACAATGCGACACAGTGTGCTGTGAGCGATCTTTCCTGGTTTGCCGTCAGACCTCCGTGGGACTCCATACCCCCCAGTGAAGAGGAGCTGGTGACAGCAGGCCTTAGTTCTTCCCTTAGGAAGTGTATGACAGTGATGGGCGGTGGATGTTGCGTCAACGCTCCGGTCAACTTAAAGCTGTTTCTCGGCAAGTCGCCTGCCTTCTTAGATGAGCAAGGCCGCAAAACATCTTCCCGCCCAATGGAAAAAGTGCAAATCAAGTTTATGAAGAGTTATTTTGCCGGACGCATGCAGTGAACCAAATGCTGCTCAATTAAAACGGCTTCTTTAGAAGCCACCAACTGTAATAAAGTTTATGACCAATACAAATTATTTTTGTTTCCAGTGGTGAAACTTAGGGGTGGGAGTTAACGTCAAGTCCAGACAGGATTTTCTTGATAACAAATGCATTTTTAATCAAACAGTTTCTTACATATACAATTAATAACTATCGCTCCACGTAACATAATAAAACTTTCCTGCTATGGACCCTGGGCCCGAGTCCGGCGCTCTAACCACTTGGCCAATCCGCCTCCCCGTAAAATATGTTAAAGATATTAAGTTAGTCGAGTTGCCGTCCGTCCTTGAGCACGAACGGACAGATACAGACTTGGCATGAAAAACACAATGGGTTTTTTTTTCCAAAAACAACGGAACTTTTCATTTCAACAAAAGAAAATCTTGAACTGACCATGTGATCTGTAGGTTGTTATAATTTGCCTGTCAGGAGATGTTTAGCTTGACAAGAGGGCTAAATATCCTTCTTTATATTTCAAGACCAGAGTTGTTACATTTTGCGTTGTTATATTTCGCGTTAAAGAAGTTGTTACATATTGCGTTAGAAAGTTGTTACAATTAGCGTTAAAGAAATTGTTACATTTTGCGTCAGAAGATGTTACCTTTCACGTTAATGTTACATTTTGCGTTAGTTGTTACATTTTGCAGTGTAATACTCGCCCCAGGTATTTTTTGGCGGTACCACCCTACTTTGAAGCTCTCTGGTATCCCCACCTTTACTTTTATCGTAAGTGTAACACATAGAATGGATAACATATAGATCAATCTACAATATAGCAACAAAATTTGGCAATCGGAGTAAATGTCACGTGGTTATAGTGCCACGCCCCTTTAAGGTCTGAGTCGAAATTCTGCTGTTGCCGGCTTTTTTTCGTAAAAATTTCTCGGCTACACATAGTGCGCATAAATGCCTTGCGCTGAACAGAGTTTCAACAAAATCGCAAAGATCGGATTCGAGAAATTTAGCGCTTTCCAAATTTAGGTCATAATTTATGTAAAAATGATAAGGAAACTTTACACGATTATATCTAATAAACTATGAGATTTATTCCTTTATTTTGGGAATCTTTATTACAGATAAAGCAAAAAAAGCTTTAGGGCCTTGTAAATGCGTGAGATTTCGAGCAATGGAAACATAAAGAAATGATAGTTTTAGCTATTTGTTAACGCTTGTCAGCGTTTCAGAGTTCTTCTCACAAAAAATGCCTTTTTTAAAAAATTCGTAGTTTTTTTTCCTTCAAATTTTTTCAGGGCCACAACTGTTTAACTTACTACCTGGATTCTAAATTTCATGTTATTGAAAAACTGTGACATTATCTTCTTTAAGCCCAAACTTGAGTAAACATTGAAGATTTTTAGCGTTTTGGCTGAGTTTGTGCTTTGGGAGTTTTCTATTGTTTATAGTCTGTCATGATACAGCATTCTTATTCAGCACGCGTGCAATGTCCAATGAGTGCATTCGGAAGTCAGGTAAGCGTGGTCGTTGCATGTGTGCTGGGTCAAGTCACCTTAACAGCTGCCAACCAGTTGGGTGCATCTCAGGGCTGTACCTCAAAGTCTCCTCTCCACAGCACACCAAGACAGGAGAAGTCTCCAGTGCGCACCCCAACAAGGCAGCATCAGTCAGCCAGAGAGTCACCAATCCTCAAGTCACCAAGGCACCGTCCTTCATCTGCACAGTCTCCTGTCCACTCTCCTCAAACGGAACATCTGTCCCCAGCTTCAGTACACACCCCAACAAGGCGGCATCAGTCAGCCAATAAGTCACCAAGGCACCGTTCTTCAACTGCACACTCTCCTGTCCACTCTCCTAAAAGGAAACATTTGTACCCAGCTGTCTTTAGTACACACCCCAACAAGGCAGCATCAGTCAGCCACAAAGTCACCCATCCGCTTCTCACCAAGGCACTATCCTTCAACTGCACAGTCTCCTGTCCACTCTCCTCAAAGGAAACATCCTTCCCCAGCTCTGTCTCAAGTACACACCCCAACAACGCGGAATCAGTCAGCCACAAAGTCACCAATCTGCTACTCACCAAGGCTCCGTCCTTCAACTGCATGGTCTCCTGTCCACTCTCCTCAAAGGGAACATCCGTCCCCAGCTCTGTCGCCAGTACACACCCAAAAAAGGCAGCTTCCTATAATTTCACAGTTTCCTGTCCGTTCCCCTTGGAGGTAACAACACACAGAAGCATCACAAAGCCATTGGGCTGGCCCCATCGGCAATCTCCTGGTTCAACAGCTATTCGTCTCAAAGATCTCAAGTGGTCCGCATAAATGCTGAGCTGTGTGATGCTCTGCCTGTAATGTATGGAGTGCCACAAGGTAGCGTGCTTGGAGCTCTATTATTTAGCATTTACGTAAATGACCTACCAGCAGTCAGTGAGGTGTGCTCATCTGCGTGCTACGTAGACGGCACGAAATTGATTCTTTCGTTCACAGTTGATGAGTGTCACGCTACTGAAGAAAAAATCAACACTGACCTACAACGAATCCGTGATTGGTGCTTTGAGAACTACCTCCTGTTGAACCCAGACAAAACAAAATTAATGGTGTTTGGCAGTCATCAGATGATTTGTAAATTGCCAAGCTTTAAGCTGTCTTTCTTGGGAAAGGAACTCTTACCGATGGACTCCGTTAAGGACTTAGGAGTGATGTTTGATCCTACTCTGTCTTTTGACTCTCACACCACAGCTCTCGCTGCTACTTGTATCTCCAGGCTTGCTAAGATAAATCGTGCAAAGCATGCTTTTAATCCAAACCTACTTGTAAATATAATTAACGTGGTAGTCTTTAGTAGACTCTATTACTGTTCCATGGTCTGGTCTAATACATCTGACAAAAATTTACGTAAATTGCAACATGTACAGAACTTTCCCGCCCGAATAATAAGTGGAAAGAGAAAATTCGATCACATTACTCCAGTGCTACGGGAGTTACGCTGGCGAACTGTAACACAGCAACTTTACCTAAGAGACGCTGTTTTTACTTTCAAATGTATGACGGGTTGCGCCCCTGACTACCTTAGAATCAAGCTAGTTACCAGGGGCCAAGCTTCCGGTCGCTTGACACGAAATTCGCAACAGTTGAACATCCCTTTTATTTAGAACAGCTACCGGTCAGCGGTCCTTCTAGTACAGAGCTGTCAGTTTATGGAACAGTTTAGATAAAGATCTTAAACTTAGTGAAAATCATGAGGTTTTTAAGTGTAAACGTAAGCATATATTGCGGGACACTTAGGTATTTATAGACTTTCGATTAGTAATTTTCTACCCTTTATGTATTGCTCTTATATTTATATACAATTAATTTACCTTATTTGCATTTTAAACATGATGTATTGATCACCGAGAAGCCCCTCTGGGGAGTGTTCAATAAAGTATTATCATTATCATTATCACTTCAGGTAACAATAAACACTTGAGTCATGCAATCCTCACCACATTTACCAAAGAAGTTAATTAATGTTAATTTGTTTATTTACACACAAAGCAGTACAGCCTGCAAAGCCAGGCAGCCAGGCAAATTCAAATGCATGTGTAAGCAACAGGAAATTAATGCAATTGCAGTGATAGAACAATAATATTCCTTTTGCTTGTGCTTGCATTTGCGCTTTGCAGACTACAATGTTAAACAATTTCAATAAAAAATTAAGACCAGCCCTCTCCCCTCCCCCAATTTCAAGGATGGAAAAAATGGCATGCTTTGGTTTGTGTACGAATTCATCCTTGATTCGGGGGGTGATGAGGGAGGTATAATTTCTCTTTTTATTCCATCTGTGATTGTAGCTTAAAGTGCTCAACCTAGTATTTTTTTTTTAGTTTTCATGTGAATCTATACACATCTCCTGCCAAAGAACTCCTGGGAAAACATTTGGTCATTTAAACAAAACATAATTTTTTTTACGATTTTAAGACTAGTATTTGTGTTACACCAATTGCCACTGATTAAGAACTAGGCTGACAGCTCCTGTAATGAACTGTTATTAATTAATTACACCTTAATCATGTGATGACAGGAGTTAAGTGTGCATTCGTTGGTAGTATGTTAACCAAGTAACTTAAGTATTGATATGCACAAATGAAACTCTTGTTAAAAAAACACTTTACTGTGACAATGATCTCATTAATTTAAGGTTTATCAGTATCTGGCCATGAGGAGGCATTGCAGAAGGCAATCCAAACAATGTATTCAGTTGGCATCGGAATAGAAGAAAGGTTAAGAAACTGTGAAAAGGTTCTGCGCTTGCTTCTTCAAGTTTCCATAAGCACCATAAATTCCAGTCGAGGGGAACAAAAAGAAGTAAGTATATACATCTTTTTTCGTTTGTGGTGGCTTACTGCAAGGAATAAATGTATGTTTCATCTAATACATGGTGGTTATTTGAATGAGTAATTTACCTAGTCTTTGTTGCCAGAACAGTGTCCCCTAGCAAAAACTGTTCCGAAATTCCAGTGAAATTGTGTTGGTATTCCACTCTAGAGTTCACCAGAATTCCAGGCAAAATCGAGTGGAATTCCTCCTGGAATCCCAAGGAATTGTTGTCGCTGTTCTTCCAGTATTTTATTTTTACTACTGGGTCGAATATTTAGCCAATATCATTTCTTGTTATTCTAGGAAAATGTTGGCCAACTGGACCAAAGTTTAAAGGAATGTAGGATGATTTTGTAACTGCAGTCAAGCATAATCTGTTTGAATGAAATGTTGTTAAAATTGTGATGAGATTAGTTTTACAGTCACATAATTTCTTGTAGTTCTTCTGTACTAATTCTCACAGTTGTGTTCTTATTTGTGAATGGTTTTCAATTAAGTGAAACACAATACCAAAAGGAAAACATTTAATAAATATAACAAATTTAAATTCTGGCTCTCTAATTTGCTAATGACACTTATTGCTTTAAGTTAATTAGGACAATGACAAATATTAATTGATGTTTACTTATAAATCTGCAGAGGCAAGCAAGGGAGGCTTGTAAAAGTGCAAATACTGCTGGGGATGCAGTAAGACAGGTTGCAAAAATATTTTTTATGAAAGAAGAGCTCCTGGAGTGCACAGTGTGGGGTCGACATACAAACAAGGCTGTAGAACAGCGAAAAGCCCTGGAAGCGACAAGACTGACATTTTTAATCTGTAAGTAGTAAATTTAGAAATTGAGAATATAAACTGAATTTTATTTTAAGGACCATTTTTTCGGAGGAGTCAATATTAAAATTTCAGAGCCTGATACAAAAATACTTGTCCTGTTATACACATCTGCAGTTGCTCTCGCAGCACTTAAACTTTTGCAACTTACAGAGTAATCTCTGGTAATCTGTTAAATATATTTACTCTCTTAAAAAGGTACAATATTTACCAGGCAAATTTTTGTGCTAACTTGTTTTTCATTTGCAGCCAGAGTCACAAGGGTTTTTCCTACAACTGAAGCTGCCAGAATCAATCGCTTTTCTAAGACTTTCTGAAAAAGAAACAAGCAAGGCAACCAAAAGAGCCTGTTGCAGCATGTACATTTTTTATATCTTTCAAATATTAATTTTTAATTTTATTTGTCTGTTTTTGTGTAGGTCAGTTACGTTGCTGGTATGATCATGAGTCATAAGAAGTAGGCCAACTTAAATGGTTTCATGAAGACAATAATGTATTTTCCATTTTACCAATATCTATTCTTAAATTTTCAAAATTTGAATCATGAATTTGTTGAAATATTTTTCCGTCATTAAATATCTTTCATTAAATATTATGATCATGAGTCATAAGAAGTAGACCAACTTAAATGGTTTCACGAAGACAATCATGTATTTTCCATTTTACCAATATCTATTCTTAAATTTTGAAAAGTTAAATCATGAATTCATTGAAATATTTTTCCGCCATTAAATATCTTTCATTAAATATTATGATCATGAGTCATAAGAAGTAGGCCAACTTAAATGGATTTATGAAGACAATAAATAATGTATTTTCCATTTAATAAAATTAATAATTATTTAATCTAATTTTGAAAATTTAAATCATGAATTTATTGAAATATTTTTCCATTATTAAATATTTTTATAAAATTAATTTTGTTATTATTTATCACTGTTCAGTGTTTATGAACATCACGAGCCAAGATATAATAAAATCTATGTATTCCCTCACACTGATTAGTGCAATCCTTTATGTAAGACTCTGACAGAGTAAAAATGGCAAAGAAAATTGCGTCAACAATCATAAACGGCCAGGCTTATGCACTTATGTCCAGAAATGCAGGCAGTAACAAATTTGCCAATTTTGATGAAACGAGTTTGGCAAGATTTTGCCAAATTCCCAAATAAATGCAAATAAGCTAAACACATGGAAGCCTGCCATGTTGGTGGATTTGAAGATTTTGGCGAATGTGACAAATTTGGCAAAATTTTGTCAACGTGCCAAATGCATCGAGACAAGGGTACCAACAAAGTGGCGCATTTGATGAATACAGCGAATTTAGAAAATATGGCAAATTTGACGATATTTCGCCAAAGACCAAATTTTAAGTGAATGAGCTCAAGACAAGGGTACCAACAAAGTGGCGAATTTGGCGAATATGGCAAATTTGACGATATTTCACCAAGGACCAAAATTCAAGCGAATGAGCTCAAGACAAGGGTACCAACAAAGCGGCGAATTTGACGAATACGGCGAATTTGGCAAATTTGATGATATTTCGCCAAAGACCACAATTTAGGTGAATAAGCTCAAGACAAGGGTACCAAGGGCAAATGGCCAAAGACCCTACATTTCTGGATATAAGTGGCCTTCAACCCGAGTATTAAGGTTAACACATGGAAGCCTGCCATATTGGCGGATTAGATGATTCTGGAAAATGTGAAAAAAGTTGGCCAAAGTTTGTCAAATTGAAAAATGTATGTAAGTTAGTCAAACATATAAAAGCCAATCATGATGATGGAGTAATATTACAGTTGTAGAAAATATGACAAATTCCAGACATTGGAATAAAAATCGTCACATTCACCAAACAGCGCAAAAAAATATAACACAAGTATACTTCGTTATTTAAGGTGAGTTCACAAGTAACATTGGGGGACAATACTCAAACAAACTCAACCCAAAAAAATAATGCATGTATACCTCGTTCTTTAAACATCGGTCTACACGTAAAATAAGAGAAAATATTTTAACAAACCAAACCCTAACAAAAAAATAATGCACGTATACCTCGTTCTTTAATCGTAAATCAACAAGTATAAACATTGTGGTAGGTACCCAGGGCATGATTAATTACAATTTTTTTTACACAAAATTGGCAAATTGCGACTCACGACTAAGTAACGAATACAAGTTAGCAAAACTAAATATAATCTCACTGCAACTCGCCAGGGTTTTGGACAGCAAAAGCATGCATGCATTTCTACCTCAAGCAGCTTAAGCGACTGTTTCCTTCACAATTAACCTCAATTCTTTGCTTTCATTTTAAGCAGCCGATGTCAGTTCCTCTTCACTATTAGACATCTCCCTGGGATAGCTTTTCGCTCGTAAAACCTTCCCCAAAATCTCTCAGGAACATTTAGCGAATCCATAGCTTTCCTTCTCCATGCCGTTTTCGGAACTGACAGTTTTTGAAATTTTTTCATGTAGGGTACATTGAATATTCCCGCACACATTCGCTAGTTGATTAGCTACGTTTATGCGCGCTTCCAAATAAGGTGTATTAAGGGGTACGTTTTGACCCAAAAAGACTCATAAGGGTCCCATTTGGTGCCTCAAGACATTTCATGTCCCTTACATACAAATGTTTATGTATTCGTTTTGCTTTCCTCAATATTCGACTTTCTGCTATCTGTGTTTGCGAGGCCTCTAAAAATGACGCCTTCTATTAATGATATGGCAAGATTCAGCAAATAGTCCTTGAAGCACCATATAACGGCCGCAATTCGTAGTCAAATTAGTCCGATTATTCACGCCACATACCTCCACCGCTCCATCACTTGAAGTATCAGGTGGAAGACATCAACAACAACAAACAGTTGCCTGGCAAAATCCCTTGTCCAATGGAGTGCGATTAATGAAAGGTTGGGGGTTCAGTACCCTGAATTTAGATGCCTTGAACATAGGCCAACGTTTGACTTTGAGATGGAATCCTTGTTTAAACCCCTAAACCCCTACTAGATATCTTTAAACATCTTGACTTTAGGGTCAAATATAAGAAGACAGGAGAAAATAGTGTACGATTTTGTACTTCACTGTTTTTGAGTACTTTATCTACTTTCCATCTATATACATTTCTATTATACAGGGCTTAAAATTGGTTGACGAGTATATGTAAAAAAGTCGATTTTTCACATTTCAGTCGCCATTTTGAATTTAATAAATAGCTTGTTTATCACTGACTAAAATTTACATATAAGGTTGCAACGTTCACCCACCGCAGCATGAACCACCGTGACATGAACCACCATGGGATGAACCACCGTAGGATGAACCACAAAACCCCCGCCACATGAACCAGAGGACTGGGCACCACAATTTCCTATTAATTTTACGGATTAAGCTATCAATAAATCTTAAAGTTTACGGTTCTTAAACGCGGGGAATAACACATAAAAATTACGAAATACGTATCTCACGTGAGGTTTAGTGGGGAATTTTATCTGATAGTCTGTTTGTACAAACGTTGCAAATCTTGAATTGGCGGTGAACTCAGCTAAGATTTCGGAAGGGAAAGATCCTCTCTTGTTTTAAACAGAGCCCCATGAGATGACGGTAAGTGCTTTGCCGCATTTAAACAATGCCGTTCTACCTTGAACGGTTCAAGGTAGACTCAAGGTGACTCCTGTGTGTTTCACAAGCCTTGTGTGAAAGATAATCACTGATTGTTCAAAATTAATAAAAGTCCCCCATTTCAAGAGGGCCTCACTCTCCCATTTTCAAGAGGGCCTCACTCTGAGGTTTAACAACATGCTTTGACTAAAACGGCACCGTTAAATTTCTCGTTAGCATTAACATGTTCTGTTTTGGATTAGAATCTTCACATAAATAATATTTCAACATATTTTTGCGTTCCATGGATTTCAACCCTCTTCTCAAGTAAAAGAAACCTAAGGGGTCATCGCCAAGGCCAAACACCCTGATTAGCTTCTGTTGTCATTATCGGACAAGTGATAAGATTAGAAACACATTTTTTGGTTTTAATTACTCTATGAATGTTGCATATATTCTATCTTATCCCCAGACACAAATTTAAAAGTGAACACTACGATTTATTTTACAGAACAGGATTAGCTAGTCAGGATCACATACTGTTTAAAGAGACAGTTTAGCCTCCGGGTTGGGGGACTCCCGTATAAAAGTGACGGGCGTGATCGTCATAGCTTTTAGAGGTTAAAAATGTGCGGTTTGGTCCCGGGGGGGGGGGGGGGGGGGCACTTGACCCATGTTTGGGTGTAGGGGTGCCGCTGGGGGTTTGAAACCCTGACCCTGTTTAGGACGAAAATAACCTTAAATACCTACCCTGTGTAGGACAATGTCCTCAATTTTAAGACCTATTTAGGACAGAGGACAACATCTAGCTCTTGTGTTACACAAGTGTTTATTGGCAATAATGATAACATTTAAAGGCCCACTGTCACTTACTGGACGTGATGTTCCACGCATTGAAACGCGAATACCAATTACAACAGATAAAATAATACACTTCCTAGAAGTGATGGCGAAAAATCCCAAAATTTCGCATTAACAGCGTTGAACCTTAAGTGGAAACTCAATTGACGTGAAGCATTGTTATCTAAAGTAAATGCAGACTAACGTCTCTGATTTCGGATTGCCAAATACTCGACGACAGTCTTGCAACCATACCCTGTCTATGACGGGTCCGTGACAGACTTGCGCATGAAATTATATACCCTGTTCAGGACAGAGGGGCCCAAAACCATACCCTATCCAGCGGCACGTCTCCGTATAGCCCATATAGGGGAGTGCCCCCCTGGGGGTTTGGTACCCGTTAGGATGGTAAAATCTGAAATTACTTTCGTCAGAGGTATAGTGTTACCCTTTTAGCCGGGTATTGAGCCGAAACATATGAGAGGAAGTCAACTGATTTGTTATCTCTTAGGGGTCAAAAAATTTGCTTGGGCCACACCCACAAAACAGAATTCTGTTACCTTTACCTACTCTACAAAATGTGCGACGATCACCCCCGTCACTTTTATATGGGAGTTCCCCCGCCGGGAAGTTAAACATACCTGCAAATCAGTACCCTATCAAATTGGACGTTGCAAATAAATTCGAGGCCGTAGAGTGAGTGAGTGAGTGAGTGAGTGAGTGAGTGGGTGGGTGGGTGGGTGGGTGATTGAGTGAGTGAGTTAGTGAGTGAGTGAGTGAGTGAGTGAGTGAGTGAGTTAGTGAGTGAGTGAGTGAGTGAGTGAGTGAGTGAGTGAGTGAGTGAGTAACAGTAACACTAACAGTACATTTTTATTACGCCTTACTCTCCATAGGGAGGTATTGGTCTTGTTAATTACAATAAAGGTTTAGTGATATCTACTAGAATAACTAATCATAACAACTAATCAACTAAAAGATCATACAATAAATTCTAATACAATTGGTATAAAACTATTGAGTGAGTGAATAAATGAGGTCAATAAACTAGTTATAACTTTTTTGTATGTAGATAAACAGGCGATACAATATTTACGTCTCAAATACAAAACATCCTATTATACGTGTATGTACAAAATACACTCCTGCGTCAAAGGACACAAATGACATCCACAGCTTTTTAGGTATCAAGGGACGGTCTGACGGCGTTTGATCGGTTCTTTTCACGTAATAGTTTTGATTCTGCAGACTTTAAATACAGAGGGAGAGAATTGTATGAACCTTTGTATATACAGTCGAACCTCCACTAACGGCCACCTCTCCACAACGGCCACCTCTCTGCAACGGCCACATTTTTTTGTCCCGGCGGACAGTCCATACATTAGCTCTTGTTTAAACCTCTCTACAACGGCCGCCTCTCTACAATGGCAACGGCCACTAAAGTGCGTCCCCAACTGCCAAAATAACCTCTCGACAACGGCCAGTACAGTTCTTTTTTGTAAAAAACACATTTTTATAAACTGATGCAGTAATCGACATTTATCTTCGGAATATTACGTTTCTGTATCCATTTTAACGATATACGTATTTTGATTGTGTTCCATTTAAATGCTGCAGTAAGCATAAATTGTCTACAATAATATAGCGAATGTTGCGAACCTTGCTCGTTTCGTCTTGCTAACATTTTGATTCAAAACATTATTTACGTTTTATTGTGTATTTTATCTATATATATATTATTTAAGATTGGATTGCCGTTATAGGCTACAGTAAGCATGAACTTAGCACAATAAACATGTTGTACTTCCCGAAAAAAAAGGTGTCATATTACACCCTTACCTTCCCATATCGACCACCTCTCCACAACGGCCACTTTCTTCTGTCCCCAAGGTGGCCGTTGTGGAGAGGTTCTTAAACTGAAATATTTTCTCTAAGACGAAATCTTAGAGTTTCTGTTACTGCTGATCGGGAACAGACCGAAAACATATTTATGCACATTTTTGTGAAATGTGTCTCATGTAATAAGTCTAATGAGGGGAAGCCGTTTATCCCTTCTCACTGGATCATTATCCCATTTGAAAAAGTAAAGGAGATCAACAGATCTCGTACCAAGTAGCCTTGCTAGGTAATTATACGGGCTGCCCTATTGTTCAGATTACCACAAACACCATCACAGTACACGTACACAGGTTGTACTGAAAGCATTAGATGTTGTTTCATTACATACAAGTTAACCGTTATGTCGATCCTACTTGAGACAACTTTTATAACAACTAACCTTAGAGCGCACTTTATTAAAGTGTTCATTCCATTTTACAAACCGCACTGTTTTATTGTTCACTTGTCCATTGTCCCAGGTGATGCAGAGTGCCCAGAAACGTTTCAAAGATGTGAAGACGCAGACTGCTCGTGTGAAGGGACTCTGTACCATTGTTTTCTTTGCGTGAAATCCGCAAAAAAGGGCACAAAGGCATGCATCCTCAAGGACCATTTTAAGAAAAAGCACTGAAACCACAGGGTGTCCTGTCATGGTTAGACTCGGATCACAACTTGTGCGTCCTGATTCCCTATCTTTCAAGAAGAAATCATGCAATGTAGAATTTAGTATGTCACGCTGAAGTGATGGCAAGGTTTTCTGGTTAGGTTTCTGGTTAGCCATTTGGATCACTGAGCAATGCGCCGCATGTGGTCATGGCACATTTTGAAATCAATGATGTTTGTCAGCCGGTATTGTCCATTTTCCCGCTGTTTTTCAGGCCTATAATAATGGCATTTCGAATAAGCCATGAAGCATTATTTTTTTTTCTATAAATGAATAAAAAATAATAATTGCCAGGAGATTTCTCTTTCACCAACATACCGATGAAACAGAAGAGGAGGAGGAGGTAGCGAAAAGGAAGGTGAAAGCCATGCTAGATGAATTGAAAAAGAAAGGGGAACTCCAATCGATCATTAACAAGGCAGTGAAAGAAAGCAAGGGCGTTGCAAAGCATCTCGGCCGAGGTAGCGGAAGGGGACTGGCTGCTTTCCTGGATGTAACTACAAAGACGAAAAGTGATAACAGCTTTCAGCCGGAATACAAATGCACGGTTGAGTGCTTCGGAAGTTCTAGCAAATGCTTTAGAGGAAGATCTTATCAGACGCTTTCCAACGCATCTGGGGTGGAACAGAAGAGAGGGTACAGGGCAGACGACAAAAAATGGCAGCTAATTGTTTAGCCTTTGTCACTGGCGAAATCTTGCGTCGCTTCGATGAGGAGGAGGAAGAATGAAATCATCTGTTATTGAGTCCTACAGTCGAACCTCCCACAAGCGACTACCCATAATGTCAAGGATATGTGGTCGCTTACGGGAGGTGGTTGCTTACCAGAGGTCAGACCACAGGGGGTCTAAATCTCGGGTAATTTACATATGGTAATAGGCCTTATCACGGTTTTCGACGCCATTTTGACGAGTAGGCAAACAGGCTTGAAATAACAGTGTTTGTATGGAAATCCCATGTCAAATAATTTTCATAAAACATCACTTCTGAAAAATTCATGAATTGGAAACTTTTGGCACTAGGAAAAGGATTTTAAGAGAAAAATTGGAGGGATGTAGCTGTGCCAGAAAGCGTCCAGCCGTGTTTTGAAATTTCCATACATTTGTCTGTATAGCGAGCCAGGCGTGAACTGCTACTAAAAATGGTTCGCGGGAAAAAATACAGGGAAATGTATGGATTAAATGTTATTTCAGTGTGAAGTATAGTGCATGTGTATTTTATCAATTGTTTCAATGCTAAGCTATATCGGGAAACACTTCCGAGAGCTCCGACTGTAAGATTTATCGTTTACGGCGTCTGCTGTAATGATGTAGCCAATATGTTAAGACAGATTTTTTCGATTTCTGTCCGTGAGAGATACAGCAGATTGTGCGTAAAGTGGTCGCCCACGGGAGGTAAAAATCAATTGAAAATTATAAACAATCATCTCTAAAAGTGGTCGTTTACGAGAGGTGGTCGCCTACGAAGGCTTCCATCTATAGTGATTTGACTCGAAAACTTTTGGTATTTTGGAAAAGTGGTCGCTAATGAGAGGTGGACGCTTACGAGAGGTGGTCGCAAAGGGAGGTTCGACTGTATTTCTTTTAATCGGGGCGGTTTTCAATTTTAATTAAGTGACAAATGTAACTTGCCATGCATGTGCTTTGGTGCATGCTTCACCACACAGTAAACAGTCACTTTAATTCGCAACTAGTACTGAAAAAATAAAACAACTATTATGTAGCTGCACACGGGTCGTTTAGCTAAAGTAGTGGAAAGACTGTATCACTCAATCACCCGGAATCGAAAATAGCGCAATGCTACACCATTCTTTTTTATTACTTTTATAAAATGGTTCATGCAACTAATAGAAATTTTAAAAATTTGATACGATGACAATTTTATTGGGTAAATCGGACGACAGTGGTATATTCAGACTGTTTTGTGATTTGGCATGGAAGGCCGAAACTAAAACGAGGGCTCAGATTAAAGTTTAGCTACGTTTTGCGGGCTCAGTGTAAAAAGGAAAGAAGATAGGCCTGCGCGACTCCCACTCGCGCGTTTTTAGCCATGTTCAGTTATAGTTTTGCTAAGATGAGTATGTCTTTCAGGGAAAACCCTCTCTTGTATGAGCGGTGCTCCCTGCAAATTTCCTTTTAGCGCTGTATTTTCTTCTTATTAAATACCATTTATGGTTTGGAGGATTTGCGTGATAGTCACTGAACAAAGCCATTTGCTTAAATGTCACATGTTTTGTATTTTGATCTCAAAGGTCATTTCTGGGTTTTGTGTTCTATCTATTTGACCTCTTGTTGTTTCAGTTTAGCGACTGTCGTTCTTATGCCGTTTGTGGCAATTGGTTCAGGCTTCGTACGGCTCATTTCAGTGTCTTGCGACAGTATAGCCTCTCTTTTTATCTTTGTAATTGTAAGGATAGGATTTGAACCGAGTAATAATCATTATCTTGCAGCTTTTGTATCGCCGGTCCCGGCTTTTGTGGCAAGATGTTCTGTTACTTGTCACGGTTATTTGTCCTTTCTTTAGCATTGGAGCTACTTTTTAAAAAAGCTGTACAATGCGTTAATTTGAGGGCTAAATGCCGCTTTAGTTACGGCTGTGTTTTTTGTCATTGCTCCGCTCCGCTCTGTAACTGAGGTTTGTGTTTATGTTGCGGGAGCTTAGTATTTTCCTGCTGTGTTTTGATTACGCCTTAGACTTACATTAAATTTAAAATTAAACTTAAATTTACAGGGAGCGGCACCGCTCATACAAGAGAGGGCTTTCCCTGAAAGACATACTCGTTGTAGCAAAACTATAACTGAACATGGATAAAAACACGCGAGTGGGAGTCGCGCAGGCCTATCTTCTTTCCTTTTTACACTGACAATTGTCTCCCCACTATTTCCTTGCTTGAAAAGCAAGGACTATATTTTAGACTCAAGATTAGCATATAACTTGTATGTAATTCTTAATTCTGTATGCATTTTTCTCATGCAGTTTCATAGTCATTTAGATAAACTGGGAGGTTATTATCCTTGAAAAGCATAGTAAACGAGAACGAATCTAACTTTACGTCTAGTGATCAAGTCGTACTAATTTGAACCTTTTCCCTGAATAAACTGAGAAGAGAGTAACGACAAGTCGCACTTTTTCGGCCGAGGAAAGATTCCGGTAAGTATTAGATTAATGCATTAAAATGAGAAAAAATGATTAAAATAAAATGACTAAAATGATTAATTTAAAAACGTTTACTAGATTGGAACTGAATTAATAGCTTACGGGAGCAGACGGCATTTCCGGATTTCGCGTAGGGTGAAACAAAAACCAGAAAGGCATCTGCTGTCGCAGGCTAGTAAATAAATGGTTGAGTTCATTTCATGTAGAATTAAGACTCGGCTATTTTGATGGCTTAATGAAAATATGGGGAAGTATTTATCTATAGTACTCCAAGGATTCTTAGTGAAGCGGTTTACTAAGAGAAATAAAAGTTGAAATCAAAGTTTGAGTAGTTTGCGTTCCACGGTTCATGTCACAGTACGGTATACCACGGTAGTTCTTAATCCCACGCTAGCTCACATAATGGTATTTAATACCACGCTAGTTCATGTCACGGTGTTCAATCCCACAGTAATTTATGTCACGGTATTTAATTCCACGGTGATTAATGTCACGGTGGTGGTTCATGTCACGCTGGTTCCTCTCATACGAGATGAACCAGCGTGACATGAGCTCATTGTTGTTCGTGTCACGCTGGTTCATGCCATGGTGGTTCATGCCACGGTGGTTCATCCCACGGTGGTTCATCCCACGGTGGTTCATGCCATGGTGGTTCATGCCACGGTGGTTCATCCCACAGTGGTTCATGCCATGGTGGTTCATGCCACGGTGATTCATCCCACGGTGGTTCATGCCATGGTGGTTCATGCCACGGTGGTTCATGCCACGGTGGTTCGTGCCATGGTGGTTCATGCCACGGTGGTTCATCCCACGGTGGTTCATCCTATGGTGGTTCATGCCATGGTGGTTCACGTCATGGTGGTTCATGCCATGGTGGTTCATGCCACGGTGGTTCATGCCATGGTGGTTCATGCCACGGTGGTTCATGCCATGGTGGTTCATGCCACCGTTGTTCATCCCACGGTGGTTCATGCCATGGTGGTTCATGCCACGGTGGTTCATCCCATGGTGGTTCACGTCATGGTGGTTCACGTCATGGTGGTTCATGCCATGGTGGTTCATCCCACGGTGGTTCATGCCATGGTGGGTAACGTTCCAAACCCTACTCAAAATTTAACCCATTGACTCCTACACTGGCCAAAACCGGCCGTCCCACGCGCATGCTCCGCGCGTGAAACTCAATACGTTCTCCCTCCCCTCCTGGGGATTTTTTCGTCTTGAAAAGGTCACAATAGCTAGTAGAATGATAAACCAATCAGAATCTGTCTTTTGCGCATATTTTAAGGCATTTTAGAGGGTAGGGGAAAAGATCCTTCTGAACCTACCGTATGGAGCTGAGCAAAACTACAAAATGGTGCCGCGCGTGAATCGGTCCTGAAGTTTCGAGACATGTTTTTTTCATCTTTTAAAGCAAGTACATCTTTTTTAAGCTCACAATGGAAAGGAATAACCGTGAACAATAATCTACCATCAAAGAAGAGAACTTGGAGGCGTTAAAAAACAGCGAAAAGCCGTTTCGCGTTGGGATCTCTTCAATTTCCAAGCCGCTACCGAAATATGCCTCAAAAGTTAAAACCGAACCGCGGGCTTCAAACAGAGTTTATGAGAACAGGACAATGTTGACAACACAGTAAATGATGTTTCCCGATGTTGATTTGCTTTTTACAAATAGTTTAAGTGACGATTTAAACCAGAATTCTGTAACTTCTGTAATTTTCATCGCAAACGTGCGCGAATTTACTGCGAGTGATCACCTTGTACAAACAGGGAGCGTCTTCAAATTTTACAGGCGTGTTTGCACGCACGCAAAAAAACTGAAAGTTTTTTGCCTCGAATAGCAAATACAGTCGAACCTCTCGTAAGCGACCACCCATAATGTCAAGGATATGTGGTCGCTTACGGGAGGTGGTCGCTTACCAGAGTTAAGACCTTAGGGGGTCTAAATTTCGGGTAATTTACATATGGTAATTGTGGAGACCTAACCCTTTTGCCAGTGCTTATCGAAACCCAAAGTAATAACTTTTCTTTAAGCTGCCTGATTTAGGAGCAAATAGAAAACGGCAGTTTTGCAATGTTACATTTCAAGCATAAAGTATCTACAATATTCGCGTTTGTTTGTTTGTTTGTTACAATAATCCATTTGACGTTCTTTATCGCCACAATTTTTCTGTTGAGTAATACAAGGTTGAGAGAGTCATCACCGGCCATGCATGTACATGCTATTTACAAGATAAGAGAGTTTCTTTCCCACAAGGGATTCGACCTGATTAAAGTTTATTTCAGTGTACACTTTTGTGCATGTGTATGTTATCAATTGTTTCAATGCTCAAGCTATTTCGGGAGACACTTCCGGTAGCTCCGGCTGTGAAATTTTAATACGGCGTCCGCTGTAATGATGTGGGCCAATATGTTACAGCGACACATTTTGCAATTTCCGCCCGTGAGGGAAACAGCAGATTATGTGTCAAGTGGTCGCCTACGGGAGGTTAAAAACAATTGAAAATTGAAAATTTTAAACAATCATCTCTAAAAGTGATCGCTTACGAGAGGTGGTCGCCTACGAGAGGTTCCATCTACAGGGATTCGACTTGAAAACTTTTTGTATTTTGGAAAAGTGGTCGCTAATGAGAGGTGGTCGATTACGAGAGGTGGTCGCAAAATGAGGTTCGACTGTATATTGTTTATTTCAATAAAAAGTTTTGTTGGAAAAGTTTTTTGTTGATTTTTGTCTCTTTGTCAATTCATATATTCGTTTGAGAAGCAACAGATGCGTAATCAAGAACAATTTGCATAACCGGGTTGAAATTTCTTATGTCAAAGGTCTTCATCAACATGCCGTGAATTTTAGCAATTTTTGCGTTCAAGTGTGTTTTTCGGCAAATGATTAATCGGTAACCATATTATTTTACGTCGGAAAACATTTGTTTAATCATTCCAGTTTAATATGCAGTTAATTTTGGAAGCCAAGAATATTTATTTATCTACAGCACAATTAACGAGTAAAACCGCTCTAGGAAAAAGGTAATTTGTGCGAAAACCATGGAAACACGACAGGAGTCAAAGGGTTAATAAATTTTTAGAAACTGTGACACGTTTACTTTCAAAATATTTATGCTTTACTCTTGACTTCAAGTTGTATAAGGCTTTTTCATGCATGTTAGTCATCACCAACAAAGAATTATTGCAAAACTCAAATGGTGTTAACGTACCCTGGGAAGTATGTAAGTGCTTCAAAGCTGAACAACTTAAGCAAATTTCGTCGAGATGGCGGGAAACAAAAAGTGCTGATGACATTAACTGCCTTGGAGCACAAAAACCTTGGCACAATTCAACATGCTAAAAACAAGGAAGTGCCAAATGTCCTTGACAACATGTAACTTAATTTGTTTTTTGGTAGGAAAAGAGGGAAGGTAGCAGTCTATATTAAGACACTTAAAATAACATTTTATGTAAAATCTCCATTTACTTACTTTTACTTTTACACATGTACTCAATGATCACAATCATTACCTTAACAACCCCTGTTACAAAAATATTAACATTACTAAAATCATCGCCTGTCATTTATTGAACAGGAATTGCATCCAATGAAACTTAACAACATGTCAGTAACACCATAGTATACTAGTTAATTGCCAAATATTCCAAAATGTAGCAAATTTAGACCTTAAGGGTCAATTAACCCATTGACCCCTCAAACGCCCGTAACTGACCGTGCGCGACCCCCGAATTTCCTGAAACGCCCGAGACCGCCCGTCCAAAATGGCGGCTGGTTCTTTGCCTCTCTACCTCCCCCTGGTGGCTTTTTCGTTTTTTTTGTTGTCATGGAGATCAAAAGAGATGGTTAACCAATCAAATGCCATCTTTTGCGCATTTTTTGACAGGTCATGTCAAGCACCCCAAGGTCAGTAATTTTTTCATCGCGCGAGGTAATTGAAATTTGCAAGATAATGGCAAATGCGCTCGAAAATGATACAGATAGAGCGGCCCTTTTGGGGGACTCGGGGGATGAAGAAAGCTTTGATGGGTTTGGGGAGGGAGGATCTAGTAGTGACGATGATTTATATTTAGATTTCAAGGGCCTAGACACTGAAGAAGACCAAGAAGATGCTGTTGATCAAGAAGAAGCTTAAGTTCCACAGCCAAGCCATGACACAGACGATGAAGAAGAAGAAGCGAGATGGACGGCTCACCTCTCAGATGTTCAAGTTCCTCCGTTCGTGGCAGCGTCTGGTCCTAATATAGCCTTAGATAATCCTTCCGAATTAGATGTCTTTTTGAATTTTTTAGGAGACGATTTGTGGGATAGAGTTGTAAAGGAAAGTAATCGCTATGCGCAGTAAAAGTTAGGCGATCGATTTGCTAGTTTTCATCAAATCACGCGTGCGGAATTAAAGGCTTTTATCGGGATAAATTTAATCATGGGAATAAATCGCCGCCCAATTCATGCTTTATTTTGGTCTAACGATGATTTTTTTGGCAACCAGGGTATCAAAAGGGTAATGACTAAGAACAGGTTTGAGGAAATAAGTCAGTATTTGCATTTTAACGATTCAACTAAGGAGCCCGCTCGTGGTGCTGAAAATTTCGATCGCCTTTTCAAAGCGCCGCAAGATTGATAATTTGTGGGTCGCCCCAGAAAATATTGGGAAGCATTTTAGTTTTAAAATTGAAGGTACGAAGAAAGTTTGTGTGCATTATAAGAGGGTGGGTAGAAAAACAAGTGGGGGACGTTCAGTAGAGACCACTTTTCAGTGTTTACCATGTAGTGTAGCGCTTTGCAAGACTTGCTTTCATGAATACCACGCGGCTTGAAATTGCATTCTTTATAACCTGAGTCCCCATCTGCGACGCTGCGCTCTATGAACTATCAGTGAGTTTCGAAAGTATATACGATAATGATTTCATTGCATTTTGGCCTAATCAATATTTGAGATCTTTTCTTGGTTAAATAACCTTTGGCCAGTAATAGTGACACGTTTCACTAGTTTGCAATAAGGCCGCGAATTGTTTTTCAATGATGCGTAGAATATAGTATTTTGAATCTCATTTTGGTTTGGACCGGTCACACGAATTTGGCCTTTATTTGGCACGATTTAAGTTTTTATTTAGCGTCACTTGTCACATTTTGGCTGCCGAATTCTTTATCTTGTAAATAGAACTGACTTGGAATCTCTACTTGTTTGTTATGTCGTTCCTTGCGCTGCGTGAGTTTTTGTTTGCGATGCGATGCGTTTGTACTTTGCTTTTTGCGAAGAGTTCTTGTGCGGCTCGAGTCATTCTCTCCTTCTCTTATCCTTGCCTGCCTTTAAATGGCCTTGAATCTGCAAGAAAACTTCAATAAATACAGTTAAAATTCATGTTTGATGTATACAACAGTGATTTTACCCATTTTCGGTTCTTGACATGACCTGTCTTAACAGTTTTATGCGGCCGCTAATTATTCATATTTGGAGCTCGCCGCGCGTAAAACACAGAAAAAATTAATTTGATTTGTGCTCTTCTCCCTGTCCTATATGTCCATGCATCAAATGATAAAACTTTTACACTTTCCGGCAGCAAAATTCCTCCTCTTTCGGATGAGCTTTGCTTTGAAACCTGATCCCGTCTATAGTGCCACTGCGCATATGGTTAATTTCAAGCGTTTGGATCACGCAGTCTTTACTCCAAAATTACTAGGAAATTAGCATAATGTCACGCGTCACGCTCTGAGGGGGCAATGGGTTAATGTTCTGTAGGTATCACATGCAAAAAAATAGAGCGCAAAATTTCTTAGTGCTGGTTGGTTAAAATAGAGGGCATTTTTTCTTAATTTTCCTTTCACCGAGGGCAAAATTTGACACTCCTGATTGGTTGAGTGGCGAAATACTTGCTCCTGATTGGCTGAGCATGCTATTTCTGCATTTAGTTGGTTTCTTCATTTTGGGTCGCAACAACAACAACTTCTTTCAGGTTCTTTGAAGTTTGACCTTTAAAGCCGCATTGTTTGTGCCAAAAAACTACTTGGGAAAACTTTGAAAATACATGTGAAAATTAATCCTTGATTCTACTTGGCGTCATACGATAACATATACTTATACATAAATATAATTACTTTACAAGCTAGATGGTCACTATTTGTTTTTTTAACAAAACTCTTCTGACAAGTAATTCGCATAATTTTCTTTTCTTGCATGTCAGGTGACATTCTTCATTAAACAGGACAGTAAAACCCTCGCAGAAGAAGAAATACCAATATTCCTGATGACCCTCCAGAAGCTGGGGATAACTCCGGAAACGTGCAATGGTGCATACCGCAATGTGACACATCCAAATGCTGTTGACACAATTGCACAATATGACCAATGTCAAGAACAGCAACCATCAGCGAACCGTGCAAAATTAGACAATGGTACAACATCTACCTTCACTGACCAGTGATTTTATACAAAGCACTGTTTACAGTATAAGCAAGCTTCTTTTATCATCCTGTTTTAAATTACGCTTATTAAGTTCAACATATGATACCATGTTGAAATTTTCCCACGTTGCTATTTACAGAGAATTCCAATTTTTTATTGTGAAATTAGTAAATCTTTGTTTTAAAAATTTGATGGCTAAATCAAAAGTATCTCAGAGTCCACCTCACAATACCCATGCATATTTTTCAGTTTTATTTTCTCACCTAAATCAACACATCACACAGGTTGTTCTGCTAAAAGCATTTTTCAGAACATGCATTCCCATTTAGATGATATGGAAATACTTAAAACGAAACATTTTATGTACAGCATTGCGTTAGCCGAATAGGTTTATTCAGATACATTTTACATGTTCTAAAAACAAGACCATAGCCATTTTCCCTATTTAAATGAGGTCACTATTTCATTTCAGGGCATTTTCACATAAATTTGTTAAAATAATGCAAACTATAAATGTCACTAATAACTTAATTCTTTTGTATATTGCTGATAAAAGATGTATTATAGAGGGTCTACTTTCCAAAATATAAATATGCTATACGTTTATAATAATTATAAACTTATTTTACTGACGTGCGTTTATAATATGCATGCACAATTGAGAGAGCACAATTTCTACAAATCATTTGCATTTTAGCTTTAGTAAAAAAATGATTATAAGAGGCTGCCTTTAAATAGCAAGTTGTTACTGTTGTGATTGGCATGAGATTATATTAATAAATCTAAGTAAGTCAAACTACACAAGAGACTGGTCTATATAAAGCATGAGAGAGAGTGGTCAAGAAACATCGAGACATCAGGTGGTAGAGTAAAAATTATAATTTGGTCATAACCAGATGATGAGCTTGAGATTTCTATCACATGATAGCTGATGAGGGTGCACCCCGAATCAGCTATTACACATAGAAATCTACTGGTCGTTCAAAACTTAACAAGTAAATAAACATCGTCAAATTTGCCGCTCTGTTGGTACCCTTCTCTTGAGCTCGTTTAACTAAATTTCAACCTTTGGCGGACTATCGTCAAATTTGCCATTTTCGCCAAAATCGCCGCTCTGTTGGTATTCTTCTCTTGAGCTCATTCAACTGAATTACAACCTTTGGCGAAAAAATGTCAATTTGCCATATTCGCCTAATTCGTTGAATTTCCAACGGAATTTCAACCTTTGGCGAAATATCGTCACAATCGCCACATTCGCCAAATTCGTCGGATTCGCCGCTACGTTGGTACCCTTCTCTTGAGCTCGTTTAACTGAATTTCAACCTTTAGCGAAATATCGTCAAATTTGCCATTGCCTACATTTCTGGACATATCTCGGCCTATGTAGTCACTGTGGCCAGCCAATACATTTTCGTTCCTCACCAGGTCACTTTGGCCAAGCTGGCCATGCAGCCGCAGTTTTCGCAAGTTTTTTTTAACCAGTTTGGCCACGCTAACCTGGCCTTCCTGGCCTGTTATCTCACACGCGGAAACCAAGTTTTTTTTATCCTTTGGCCAGCTTGGCCAAAGCTCGGCTTGTGGCCGAGCTTACCTCGGCTTTCAGACCAGGCTTTGGCCACGGTTTTCCGCGGTCTGGCCACGCTCCCGATGCAAGGGTTGTTCTGGTGGTTTTTTTTTTGTGTGTTTCCCTGGATGGAATGGGAAATTATATCGAATTGCAAAATAGAGGATTCACTTGATAATAATATATTCGAAGGCAAATTAAGCTTAATTTAAACCGACAAAGTTTAACATCATTTTCCACTTCTCAAGTCGAAGCTTGCGTTTATTACATATTAGAGTAAGAGATCATATATTATAGACCAAAGTCTAGGAAGCGGCTACGATCAGGAAATAAATTTGAAGTACTTTCAAAATCGTCATTTTTAATCCGTTTCAATCTTCTCCATCCTCAACCATCCTTGTTCCTTTTTTCCTTTTTGGTGTTTTTCTTCCTTTGCAAACCATTAGTTTTAGGTTTCCCAACAATTTAATCGTGGCCGAAGAAATGACTCAAAATATCGTGTCGTAGCTCCTTTAAGTGTCTCCTATTTCTTTGATACTGGTGATGGTACATTTTTTATTTGCAGGCTGGACACCAGAACAAGTAAAAACGTTGATTTGCATGTTTTTTGGCGAGTCAATTGGTCAAAAATTCGTAGAAGAGATAGATGGAAAAGCGACATTAGGCAAACACTTGGAAGAGGATTCAACACTTGAAAAACTGGGGGTGACAACAATTGGGAAGAAAGAACGCTTCTCAAGGGAGCTCATGGCTATTAAACCCGTTGTGAATGGTAAATATTCTTCCTTGGCTAAGTTATTTTCTAACTTATTATTTAACTCTACTTTTAACGCAAGCATTGCCAAGATTAAGCCCTCCTCAAAAATTTTTTGGTAATGCGGGGGTCAAATCATCCCAGAAATCTAAGTTTTTCGCATTACTGGTACGAGGTATTCTCCTTCATCACACCACTATTAACTATGATCACGCAGAGTATAAAATCTCTCTTAGAACTGGAAACCACATGTAATCTCAGAACTGTCAATATTATTTTATTGCTCCTTTCTTAGTTATCTCCAACATTTTGGCAGTTGTCACAAGAGAAAGAAGATTGACAGATCATCATTCAAGGATTATGACAGGCTGCTTACAAGAGGAGAAAGAGAGCAGCTAAGTTGCAAGGAAAAGGGCATTTACAATACAAAGTAGGTATAAATAGCACAAATAAGTATTGTAAAGTATTTTGTGTGCTATTCTGGCAGTTAACCTGAGGATCACGTTAACATAATTTTTCTTGTGCTTTTATGAAACTGACTTGATTACTGGTAGTGCCAAGAACCTCTTGCCACTTAGAAAATCACACAAATATGAAAAACTAAGATGATTTTCTGTTATGAGTGGAATTTCTCTTCCAAATTATTGCGGTAACACTTGATGGTCAACTTACGTTCTGATGACTTTGAGGTCCTGTGTCTATCAGAAAAAACATAAGATCAAACAGCAGTTTGTAAATAAATATTAATCTCTTTTACCACGAAAAAAAAAGATTACAAAGGAAGTAGAGAAAAGATGGCCCCCTGGAAGTGCCTTACCAGTTTATAGAAATAGGGCAGATGCTATCCAAGTAGACAAGTTTGTGGCAAAACTGGTCGAAGATGACACTCATCTTTTTACAGAATGTGGATTAGGTAGAGAAGCAGTCCTGGAAACAGTTTTAAAGAAAATCAGGGAGCCGAGAGATGCCAGCAGAAAGATAGACCCTTTACCAGAGAAGAAGTGCTGTCAACAGACAGTGCATCTGAGTCAACCGAATCAGTTGAGTCCAGTACTGGAAGTACTAGTCCACCCACATATTAAATCTCAGTTGCAACGTGTGAAAGCATACAACCTTTATTTTGATGAAGGTGAGGAAATTACAGAAGTCCTGGCTGCAAATAAATGACTTCCAGTTTTATTTTTGTGATTTTGAGAACCAAGAACTATACTAAAAAGTTAAAAGTAGCTTATGATAAGACAAAGCAAGGCTAATTTTGTTATGTTTTCAAACCCAACAACAATGTGAAATGGGTTTGTAAAACATCCTGCTGATTTCTACCGGAAGTTGCGGTGCATGTTGCATTAAAAATTTGGGGGAACTAGCTCCAGTCTCCCATTGTAAAAGTCATGCGCAGAAAAAATGGCGTCGGTTTATTTTCATTGTTAGCCGGGAGAAAATAACCTTTCTTTGGCACTTTACTTTGTACTTTGGGTTTGAAAATAGGCTTTCTTTATAATTGGACGTGGGGAAAATAGGTACACTACACCTCAGCTCGAAGCTAGTTCAGTTAACTCACCTGCTAAAACAAAAATTCGTTCTTGGCCAGGAGTTCGTATTTCGATCCATTTCTCCCGAATTACTTCAGACAGTTTCCTTTTTAGTTTCAGACGGACTAATGATCAGAGAAGCCTAACATTACTGAAATAAAACGAACTGCTCAAAGTGTGGTTATTTCTTAAGATATTTAGCTGCAACGAGTCAATCGCGTGTATAAATTTCTCCGCTATGATTTACCCCGACCCAAACATTTTCATCAGTCAATGGCTTTGGAATCTAGCAGCACGTTCTGGCAGAATTAAAACCCTGGACATAAAATTAGGCTTAATAAGAAAATATAAATATCACGTCTATTTAAACCATTTAAATATTCTGGGAAGTTTAAGAGGCTCCTCGGGTGACCCCTTGTCAGATGTTTACCCTGCAGCTACGATCACGTCATCACTAGATGCACCCATGAGTTTTTGTGTTTGAGTAATACTTTAAACTGTTACCATGCCCAAGGTCTTTAGTTGTTTCGACTGCGTGAAAACCTACCAAACAGGTGAAGGAGTAAGAAAACATTTCCAAACGTACCCAGGCCACAAGCGCAAAGAAAACCTTAGAAGACCACCGTTGCAAGCTGCTGCTGCAGCAAATCATTTCCTGGACGTCCCTGCCTACCATCGCTCTGCAAGGATCAAGGAACTTCTGAAACTTTTGACACAAGAGGAATTTTCAACTATGGTGTTCTGCAGTATTTGCAGGTGTGTCTACTTCCACATTTCTACTATCTAGAAGCAAACTTGCCCAGGGTTCCGTTTCAGAGACCAAGTTACGGAATTTGAAGT
>NW_028145473.1:3537500-3547500 GCF_977016875.1 Pavona decussata
AGCAGCATTGCGTTGAATGAAAACAACCTCTTTGCTGAAAGCTGTAGTTTCACATGCGAAAACAATTTTTTCCAAAAGTGAGCCCAAGAATACTTCTGGAACATTGTTTTAAGCATAAAAGCACCATTATGCAACTTTACCTGCAGCTTCAGCATTAAATTAGTACAAAAGTAAGCTAGAGGTGATCAAAACAAAAGATTAAATACTCACATTCTCGTCGCGACGTGAAACCCCACGTTTTCGCATTCTCAACTTTGGGACAACGTGAGGTGACAACGTGCTGTACATGCGCAGTGATGTCTGCAAAGAAATTTCCCATTTCCGGTTGCCCTCGTGAGCCCGGTGACGTCTGTTTCCTAAGGTGCCTAATAGTAGCTTAATGCTACGATAACTAAGACAAAAATCTTGTAAAGATTTTATTTGGATGCATTTTCCATGTTAAATAACCTGATTTCTCGCTAAAGCCATGAGAAACAAAAACAATAGCAAGTGTTAACACCAGCAAGAACAGCGTTCACGACATGTTCATGGCCTTCTGCAATGAGCTAGATGAGCTTCCCAACACCACAAGCCATTTTGGCTATCAGTTCCCATCTGCAATTTGCAGCCAGAAACTCCATACTGATATTTTAAACGTGTACTGAATCTGGACATGAGCACTGATTGTTCAACTTACATACTATGTTGAGCAATTTAACACTTACCTTTATTTCCCGTGGGAAAAGTGCAAAAAACCAAAAAACCGCATAGTATTACAAACTAGAGTTAGAATGGCAGCCGTAAGCTGTTTTCGTGTACCATTCTCAGACCAAAGAAGTCTTGCTTCATGAGATACGGATAGGTTACACCACTACAACCATGAACGATATCCGTTAGAATTCCTTGCTACTGACTTTCAACATCAATGAAAAAAGTATTTCACTTCGAATGATTGACCAAAACCGGAAACTGCATTTGTTGGCCAAAAGTGCAGGAAATCACAGATCTAAAGAATTCTGTCGTTATCAGTCTGATCTAAAACAAACACAAAATTCATGGACTTTCGCAATTCAAATTCCCTGGTTTAAACGATTATGTTGCTGCGAGCTTGAAAACATGACGGTGCTTGTCTTGTGCAGTGTTTTGTTTGTTACAATCTTTATTTTGGTGCAACATGTTTCCAGCATCTCGAGTCTGGACAAAGAAACGTATGAATTATTTGT
This sequence comes from Pavona decussata, assembly GCF_977016875.1. Classification (NCBI taxonomy): domain Eukaryota; kingdom Metazoa; phylum Cnidaria; class Anthozoa; order Scleractinia; family Agariciidae; genus Pavona; species Pavona decussata. The sequence goes on from NW_028145473.1 coordinate 3,538,703, forward strand.
ACAACTGATCAAAGGAGAGTTTACAGTTCCTGTCAAGAGTAGGACAATCCAACAAAAGTCTGCACTGGTACTGTTTTGGTGGAATCAAGAGAAAGTGTCCTTAAGAGGAGGAATACTCTGTTATGACGGAAAGAGCGTGGTTAAGCAAGAAGGCATTAGTGACGTTGTGAAAAAGATGTACAAGTCTTCAACAGGATCTGGAGTACGAAAGAAAGAAAGAAACTTAAAAACAGCTATAGTGGAGTTGTCTGACACTAGTTCTTTCCTCTGAGGAAATTATGTACAATAATTCTAAGTTGTCCATTAAGCTTTTCTTTTCTGCAGGAAAGCGAGCTTGTTTTCTGAAGTTTGGATAATAATAATGATTTGTTTCTGGAATGTATACACTTTCAGGTTTACAACGCCGGCAACCAGACTTTCCCATTTTTGTAAATTTTCCGACTTCACACAAACCGCAATGGTCCCCAGAAAAGCACAACACTAAATGCCTTAGGGTTGTAACTCCAGCTGGTTTCCCACATATGGCTGCCTTATAGTTTACTTGAATGCCATTGTTGAAACCATCCTCAATATCAGCAACAAATGGATCTAAGAAAGGATCTAAACATATGGGCCTTTTATTGGGGAGCATATGTGATGGTACGAATCCTACCACATACACCTCCTCAGCTTTGCATCTTTGCACCTTTGACATTGTTGCTATGGTTGTCACATTACGTCATCGCCACGTGCTCCCATTATGCATCGGGAGATAAAACTCTAGTTGTTGTCGGCCCGCCATGTTGAACGCGTGTAAAAAAAGTGTAATGCCGTTGTGTTTAAATTAAAAGTCTTAGAAGCTATTCTGTGACATGGATGTCAGAAGCGGGATGATTAACGCCAGCTAAACAATCAAGGAGAAAGCAAACGGAAACTGGTACGTACGATTTAACAGTGTTGACTGTAAGGTCTTCTCGTACGACTGAAAATGAGCGACTTGGTCGGATTCGACTTACCTAAAATGGACTGGCGTCCTGGTCCCGATTTACATACAAGATTTAAGCGATTTTGCCAAAAGTGTGAACTGTTACTTGATGGGCCACTAAAAAGCCGCGATAGCACTCAGAAGTGTAAATATGTGTTGCTTTGGTCGGGCGACCACGGTCTTGACTTATTTAACACGTGGGCGCTTACAACCAATCAACAGAAAGACCTAACGGAATATTGGGCAAGATTTGAAGATCACGTTAAACCACAGGCTAACCACATTCTAAACAGATATTACTTGCGAAGCCTGAAACAGAAAACCGGCCCCTTGATACATTTCTGACTGAAGCAAGACTACTCATACAAAGTTCTGGTTACCCACAAGAATTACATGATGAACTCATGCGTGACACATTAGTATTTGGCACCGACTTGGAAGAGGTCAGGAGGAAATCCATCGCCCGTGGTAACGAATTAACCTTCACAAAAGCAAAGGAAATTGTACGTACCGAGGAAGCTACGCAAATGCAACTGAAAGCAATGAGTAACTCTCTGCCCCCTAGCCAACTGCAACAACCGGATAGTGAAGTGAACGCAATCAGCAAAGGAAAAGAAACAGAAGATAGAAGAAGTAGAGGTAGAGTAACCAGATGGCCTGAAAACAAACCAAAGCAGTGTTACAGATGCGGAGATAACTTTCATGCCAAAGGTCAACAATGTCCAGCTAGTGGAGTAGAATGTTACAACTGCAACAAACGTGGTAATTTTAGCAAAGTTTGCAAATCTAAGACAAAAAAGGACGTCATGACCCTGCAGAAGGACCAACCTGATGGTGCAACAACTGAATGCCCAAGTTATGACAGAGTCTTCCTGGGAACATTAGAGGCAGAGCAGAGTGCCCCTTTGAATTCTAGCCCCAGTTCTCCAACGACCGCCAGTATTGAACAGAGAAAAAACCGCACCAAAGTCATGACCGAGATCCAGGTTACAGTGAATCCTTCTGAAACGCATACCGTACCCATTAACTGCAAAGTTGACACTGGTGCAGAAGTAAATGTCATCTCTAAAGAACAGTATGATAAACTCATCCCCAACCCTCAGCACAGACACCTAGGCCCTGCACAATACCGGATTACTGCATATAGAGGTCATACCATAAACACGCTTGGTACCTGCCAACTGTACGTCCACCAAAAAGGCAGAATTAAAGAGATAGCCTTCAATGTCACTGAAGTGCGAGGACCAGCGATGCTTGGTTGCAAAGCCTGCGAGGATCTGGGACTGATAAAATTTAACTGCAGTTTGGAAACCTCCGAGCAAGACAAAGCTACCTGCCTCGAGACTCAAGCACCCTCCAAATCACAGTAGAAGGTTGATGGTTCAGGACCTAAACCCCTCAACACTCAAACACTCACCCCACTAGATAAGAGAAGCTTCCTCAATGAATTCAGTGATTGTTTTGAGGGCCTGGGAACCTTCAACATGAAGCCCTATCACATTAACCTAGATCCTGATGCTCAGCCCGTCGTCCATGCACCACGTGCTGTTCCAGTACATCTACAAAGCATGTACAAAGAGGAACTTAACAACATGGTAGAACTTGGCGTTCTCATACCATTTAGCGAACCCACCGACTGGGTCAACAGTATTGTCCTTTCCAAAATGACTAATGACAGAGGAGAGGTCACAAAAATCAGAGTCTGCCTTGACCCACGCGATTTAAACAAAGCAATACAGCGTGAACACTACTACACCAAAACAATTGATGAAGTGGTCACACAGCTTAATGATGCTAATTTTTTAGTGTAGTAGATGCCAAAAAAGGCTACTGGCATGTGCCCTTAGAGGAAGCCAGCTCTTACTTGACTACTTTTAACACCCCATTTGGGAGGTTCCGCTTTACCCGACTTGCCTTTGGCCTTGTTGTCTCACAAGATGTGTTCCAAAAGCACCTAGACTCGGCACTAGATGGACTAAATGGAGTGACTGGCATCGCTGATGATACATTTGTGTTTGGAGCTACAGAGAAACAACATGATGAAAACATGGTGAACCTCATGAACAGGTCCAGAGAAAAGGGAATCAAGTTCAACAAGGACAAGATACAGTTCAAATGTCAAGAAGTAAGCTTCTTCGGACACAAGTGGACCACTGATGGAATCAAGCCAGACGACAAGAAAATATCTGCAATTCAGAACATGGCCCCTCCAGAAAACCGCAAAGATCTCCAAAGCTTTCTAGGCCTCGTGAACTACCTAACCAGATATTCAGGTCCATTGGCCAGCATCACAGCACCACTGCGCGACCTCACCAAGAAAGACATAGCATGCATATGGGGACCTGAACACCACCACGCGTTCCAGGAAGTCAAGGAAGAGATCACATCAATGGAAGTGCTCCGTTACTTCGACCCAAGTGTCGAAACCGTCATCCAAACCGATGCTTCTCAGAAAGGTCTAGGAGCGGTCCTGCTACAGCAAGGACAACCAGTATGCTATGCCTCGAAAGCACTCACAGATACAGAGAAAAACTACAGCAATATTGAGAGAGAAACACTGGGCGTAGTATGGGGTCTGGAGAGGTTCAATTACTTCATTTTCGGAAAACATTGTACAGTAAACACTGATCATAAGCCTCTCGAGTCAATTTTCAAGAAAAGCTTGTCTAGTTGCCCACCCAGACTGCAGAGATTTTTAATGAGAGCTCTGAAGTATGATGTCACTGTTAACTACGTGAAAGGCCCTGATGTGCCAATAGCTGATGCCCTCTCTAGAGTCAGCCCTTAGCTCGCCTCAGCAAATGGCCAACTTCCAGAAATACATGTCCACTACATCACACAGAACCTCCCTGCATCCCCAACAAGGCTACAACAGATCCGAGACGAGACAAAAAAGGACCCCACTTTGTCATTGCTGAAGGAAACTGTCTTTGAAGGATGGCCTCAGAAAAGAGAAAAGTGCCCTCCGTTACTCCATGACTACTGGAATTTCAGAGAAGAATTAACTGTTGAGGATGGCCTACTGCTGAAAGGTGACCGTATTTTGATACCACCCACCTTGAGACCCGAAGTCCTAGACATCATACTCCAAGACCACTTGGGGCAGGAGAAATGTCTACTTCGAGCATGCACATGTGTGTTCTGGCCCGGAATTACGAAGGATATCATCAGTAAAGTTGACCAGTGCAAGCCCTGCCAGAAATACCAGAGAAAGGCCCCGAAAGAACCAATACTCCAGCCGCAGCCCCCATGCCGACCATGGGAAAGACTCAGCTCCGATATGTTCCAGTTTGGAGGCCAGCAATACCTCCTGCTAACAGACCAATACAGCAGATTTCCCATCATCAGGAGACTTAAAAGCACCACATCATCCGCAGTCATCAACCACTTAAAGAGCATCTTTGCCGAGCACGGCATCCCGTTACAACTCATAACCGATAATGGTCCGCAGTACAGCTCAGCCGAATTTGACGGTTTTATGACCACCTATGGAGTAGAACACATCACCAGCTCTCCGATGTACCCCCAATCAAATGGGTCTGCTGAACGGATGGTCCAGACTGTAGAGAACATTCTCAGAAAATGTGAAGAGGACAAAGGAGATCCTTATCTTGCTCTTCTGTCCTACCGAGCCACACCCTTGGACAACCAGCTCAAGTCCCCCGCAGAACTGCTCACCAACAGAAAATTCAAAACCAGACTACCCATGTACCAGCGAAACCCTCCTAACGGCCGTGACCATGAAGCCACAAGAATCCAATTTGCAACGTGTAAGGAGAAAGAAGCACAATATTACAACCAGCGCTCAGGACCACCTAAGAAACCATTAGAAGTTGACCAACCCATACGCATGTTCGACCACCACTCACAAACCTGGGAGCCTGGTGTTGTTATACAGCCAGCCAAGGAGCCAAGGTCTTACATTGTCAGAGCCAACAGCACGGGTGCTACCTATCGGCGAACGCGATCTCGACTCAGACCAGACACAACTGCAATAAGCAGGAAACCCAGCCCTCCACCAAAACCCCGAGACCCCACCTTATCAGACAACCACAAGTTGTTCTTCCCCAATTGGACATGCACAGACAGTAGCAAGACCAGAACCGAATACGCCGTCAACGGATGAGGCTTCCCCGAGAATGTCAGACACTGCCAAGGGATATGTTACCAGATCTGGGAGAACTGTGACACCAGCACAAAGACTAGACTTGTAAGAATAAGTTCGTTCAGAAAGAACTGTGATGCGCTCACAAAGGATAGACTTGTAAGGTTAAGGACATTGAGGAGTATTTTTTTTAAAAATCAGTATCACATTATGCTACAGGTACTAGGTTACACCTGTAGCTGTTGTTGTCATAGCGTTTTTTTTTTAGACAAAGGTCCCATTGGTCATTGTTATTATAGGATAGGTCTTCTCGTTATTGTTCTTTTTATTATTGTCATTGAAAGAGGGGGAGATGTCACATTACGTCATCGCCACGTGCTCCCATTATGCATCGGGAGATAAAACTCTGGTTGTTGTCGGCCCGCCATGTTGAACGCGTGTAAAAAAAGTGTAATGCCGTTGTGTTTAAATTAAAAGTCTTAGAAGCTATTCTGTGACAATGGTAACCTCAATAGCTCCACAACCACGTAATGATGAACTAAAAGGCTCTCAACCATCCCAGTGTGCTGAAAACAGAATAAGTTTGTTAACCTTAACTTTTAAAATATAAAAGGCATGTGCAACTGCCCTTCGAGTTAATGTATAGTTTAAAATTAGTTAGGATCGGAGATACTAGCTATGTAAGCTACTCTAAAATCCAAGGAAAAATAAAGTTTATGTAAGTATGTATGTATGTATGTATTTAATTAGACAACTTGTTTATAAACATGGTGAATGCAGAGAAGTACTAGTTGTAATAGTTTACAAATGACAATAATAAAACAATTGACATCATAAAACTGGAAGAGGCCATGGCCATGCCAAAGATTGTGACATAAATACATGTAAGTCAGTTGTACACCCCTCAAAATGATTCGATCATTTTTCATATAAGTCTTCATTCTCAAAACAATAAATTTCATTGTTTTCAGAATGATGACATAGCTTAAATGTATCACGCTATAAGCTTTTGTGAGTACTCGAATTTCTAAGTAGTGGCTACAAAATTTTATTTCATTTGATATTAGTTTCTCATTTAACCGTTGTAATTAATTTCTGACCTGTTTGCCTTCTAAAACAAGTGGCATCTAAAACCATGACAAGGTTTATTACAAATGAAATCCAAATAGCTTTTCCCAAGCTTAAATTTCTATTCCAGCTTTTAAGGTGTAAACCACCACAGTAGACAAAGTTCTCATAGATACTTACCATCATAGGCAATATTCCTTGGATCACCACAGGTTTTTCGTATTGTATAGTTGAAAGTGTGGTAGCATCCACGGCACTCAATTACACACTCATAAGGACTACAAGCAACTCTAGGTGACTATAAGATTTCATGAGCAGATATAATGCTTTTGCAACCCATTTGTGGACATCTGACAGGAAGAACCCACCCTTGATCTGGATTTCAGAAGTGGGGGAGCTCAGAATCCCAGAAATTCTTGTTTTAGACCAAAGCCCCATCCCTCCTTTTTATTAGGTGGCAGCCAGTGATCACGTTGCTCCCAATGAGCTGTCATTTTCTTACACATTGAAGAAGATGAACACCATCTCTTAACTTTATTTGTACCACTTCAGTAATAGTAGGGTATACTTCCATGCTTTCAACAATGAGGACAGCAATCTTCTTTATTTTCAAGTACAGCATACGAGCAAGGGTGGCTTGAGTCTAAACAAACCCAGTACAATTTGGGATTACTGTACCCAATGTTCTCAAGCAGGCTACGTAATTCCTCCCAATTTGAAGGCCACTTTGCGGTTGCATTGTCAGCAATATTGTTGTTCTTTAAGTAAAGTTCCTTTCCCCACTGTAAGAGATCTTCAAAATTCTGGATAGAACATGACATTTGATCCTTCATTTCAACAGCACGTAAAATTGCATCACAGACAAATTTGTTAACGTCATCCCCAGGAGCACCTCCATCTTCCCTTTCACTCTCACTCTCATCCCCGTCAACGTTTGAACTAGTCTCACTAAGCATAGAATCCACATCAGAATGATCACCCATGCTAAGTTCACTGTTTGTCTCACTTTCATTTTCAGCAAAGTTAAAAAATTCCTCAGATGCATCTTCTGAGTAAAATCCACACGCATATACTGTATTTTTTTCAAAATTGTCAACACTTTCTTCTGTTGGTTCTGCTAGCGAACAACAATCAATTTCATCTTGGACTTCATTGGCAAACGTGGCTTGTTTCGATCACTGAATGGGTCTCCATGCTGTTGTGGGATACACTGGTTCACCCGAGCACACCTCACAGGGACAGTGAACGTGGCCTTTGGATTTTGAATTGATATTTATTGCTTCCTGGCTCATGCTGCAAAAGCAAAGGGAAGGAGGTATTTCGAATTCCCTACGTGCACATGCCATTTTTCCCAGACAACTGGCCTGGGTCCATGGAAGTAATACAGCAGCCGAAATATGTCGGTGATGGTTGGTGCAGTTAAAAGTAAGCCAAAAAGCGGTGAAGATCGAGGTAAATGTAGAGATTCTACACATCTTTCCACAAACTGATCGGCTGCACACGATCGGCCATTTTTCTTAGCACGTGAGAGTCTGGGGCTTATGAGTCATGCGCAGTCTATCTTTGATCGTTGTGCGCGGTAGACTGGTAACCAGCACGTCATCATTTCGTTTTGCCGCCATTTCACTCAGTCAGACGTTTAAGATGGCAGATACCGCCAAGAGCAGCTGTGATAGCAACAGTTTAAGTCAAATAGCTGTTAATTCTCAGTGCATTCGACCGGACAGAGATGTTACAGAATTGTAGTTTCATGTTAGAGACATCGAAGGTTAGTTGCTGGAACTAGTCTAACTCAATAACTTCAAATTCGCTCCATTGCACGTTTTGTTATTTTTGGCGGGAAATCAAATATTTAAGGTTATGTTAGCTTGTAAAGTAAAAGCTAAGGTATCCAAACAAAGGTTATGAAAATTGAACATTAACACCTATTGGTCGGAAAATTTCAAGCATGAAGAACAACATTACTGTTTTATTCAAATGAAAAATTCACCACAACGCCGCTGGGGTAGCAGGAAAATATTCATTAAGCTTGGCCTGTCGCACATGAGCATGGATATACATGCACAAGAATTCGGATGTTGAATGCTTTTAATATAAATTTGCTCTTGGTTGTACGTCTTCTAACAAAGCATTCGTTGTTTAATCTTTTATTAATTTTAAAGAGTCGAAACACGGTGAATGTGATCGATATTTTGTGCAGTACTTGAGTTCTTCTTTGTTAATAGAGTGGACGGTGGAAGAAGTTGAGTAATGGCTTACCAAAACAGGGTTCAAAGAGGAAGCGCCATTATTTTCTGGTAAGGTTTTTTTTTAAGGATAGCTTTCGAGTCGGCTCTTCATTATTATTGAAGTAAATTAAAGTAGCTACAGTATTGCTCCAATCACTACTAGAGTTTGTACTGTATTTTATGTACATGGCAATGTATAGCTAATTGCTTCTGCATACAGGTCTACATGTCTATTTACCCACACTGAACCAATTTTTGTATAATATTGCAGGAGAGCAAATCAAAGGAAAAGCACTATGTCAGCATGATAGGGAGACTTTAAAAGAGCTTGGTATTTAATCTATCGGGAGGCAACTTGAGCTCCTAAGAAATGTCAAAAGTCTATTTGGTAAGAAAGTTACTCTAATTAAAATTCATAAAAAAGTCTACCTGT
>NW_028145473.1:3552500-3555000 GCF_977016875.1 Pavona decussata
ATATGTCGACGGCAACTTCTTCGGTTACAACTTTATTGGAGAAAGACACGTGAGACAAGGTAAGCTTTCCTTAGCTATTAAAACAATTAGACCGGTTCATTATTGGAACTGGTTGAAGCAGCCACAGAAACACATCTCTCGTATTTCTTATAATGGTGTGTGCTGCTATAACTTTTACTTATTGTTATTATTATTACTATTGAAGGTCGCATCCAGGACAAGGACACAGTTAGAGAAAGAACTTGGAGCGCGTTTGGGCAAGTCAGTAGTTAGATCTTGCACTGCTACTAACAAACTCGCTGCTACTGACAAACCCCAGTACGAGCAAGGTTAACATTCCTGTAGAGAAGATAGTGAGAGATAGCATTATCAAATTTTCCGAGAGAATTGACATTGACAAGAAATGTTAGAAAGGCGTTATTGGCATCAACTTCAGCCACAACCAGTGCACTCTCTTTTCTAGCTACTGGAATGGTAAAACTGCTAAAGACAGATGCACGAGAGTTCGAAGACAAGACGTCACGTCACTGGTACAATACACTTGAACTTACCAAAATCAGTTCGAGCGATGCCGTTAGATCTATACCGATAGTAAGTTTACTCCAGGATGTGGTGGAACAGCGTTCTCTTGTCGAAGTGTTTAGTGGTAAAGTCAGGGAGCTCGAGGAGCAGGTCATTCATAAAGTCGTTGTGATAAACTGACTTAATTCACTTGTTACAAATAGTAAAGTCAATCAAAATGTGCCCGAGATTGCTTCAAGATTGGCGGCTTTAATGGAAAGCCCTGAAAAAGAGATCGCAGTCTTACCAGCCCTTGTAAGAAACTTGGTTGATAATCAAGACAGAAGAACAGGTTGCCGCTGGAGTGAGGCTACTAAGTCTCTCTTTGCTATTATACTGGATTATGGCAGGCCAGCACTGGCCAAGATTAAAACAGAGAAACTCGGTGGAACAAGCCTGATGACAATGTACTGCTCTGCCAGGTGTAACTATGTGATACCACTCAAACTGGAGTCAGAAATTGTTTCACGGGCTGCCTCTATCTATGAGGATATTGGCTAAACTGGTGTTTCTAGCAGTGGATGCTACTGCAGTCATCCATTACTGAAAGTGAAAAGAAATCAGCTGATTGGATAAGCTTCAGAATTAGAAGTTGTATTAAAAACTGCTGAGGATATAAATAAGGTAGTAAAGGACGAGAACACCAAGAAAGCAAAGCTAGCCAATGCATTTGTGTTAGCACCATTACAGGAGCACAAACCTTCATTTAAATTAGCCATTTCACCGGTGTACAAGGGCCAAGACTACGCGCATGTGGGGCATTGGTTCAACCAAGTACTTTTATGGGCTGGCCGAAGACATATGCTGGTGGTTGGTCTGGGAGCTGATGGCGATTCAAAAGTGAGAAAGTATTACACAGAGCGATTTAAAATGCATCAAGGAAGAAAGAATTCTGTCATTGACATAGACTTTGAGTCTTTTGATTACAACTTTATTGTCGAGGACTTCAGCGAAATCGGTATTGAAAGGCCTACTATTATCGGCGACGGAGTGGCTCAATTGGAGCATTTTATGAAAACCTATGAAAATGACAAAATGCGATGTGGCCTATGGAGGAGCAATGTATTTGTGAAGGATAAACAAAATGTACAGGCGGCCCTGAGAATTCTTCAAAAGGAAGTTTTTGTGTGCATGGAGGCATGGAATGCGGAAGAGACAGAACCAGGATTTACTTAAGAATGGGACAGTATATCCTAAGAGCCTATACTAAAAGGCATTTATCTGTACAAGAGCATGCTATGTTTGCTTGGGCACCTATTGCCTTTTTACGCTATTGGAAGACTTGGCTTACGATATCTCGCTTTCCACTCGAGAATCACTTTCTGTCTCTTCAAACGTACGAGGACTTCATTTTATCTGGGCATTCATTTATCATGTCCATGAAGAGGTTCGCCCTATACTTTCCCAACCATCTATTCCAACAGTGGACATTTGAATTGAAAATGAAGGGTAAAAAGTAATATTACACATCCACAGTGGCCACAGGATATTGACGAACATATAAAACAAGGCATGCAAATGGCTGAAAGAGGGGTGCTGAAAACTCTAGAGCATCTTGGTATGTTGCCCATCCTCACCAAAGGCAATGTTGTTAGATTAGACGGAAGTGACATTGTCAGCATAAACAATCCAGACCTTGAGACATTTGCTATGTGGGATAATGAACCAGACGAAAACGAAGTAATTTCCAGCGAGGAACTGTTGGAACTGGACAATGGCGTACTGATGGAAACACTGGAACAAATGACTGATCAGCATCGCAGTGCTTTGCTGGATCTTGCAGCAAAAGCCTCTCTAAACAACGATGTTGACAAAATTTCCGACGATGAGGAGGGGGATGGTCCCACTCATTGTGCTCTTTTCAGGACGAAAACCTGCAAGTATCAGGATTCCACATTTAAAGCTCCTAAGACGACAAACTGGATTGGCTGTTCTTACC
>NW_028145473.1:3560000-3595000 GCF_977016875.1 Pavona decussata
TGTTGTGGATCAGGATAACAGAGAAGTGCACGATGTGAAAGATGACTCAAAGAAATCACCCGGAAAACCGAGAGGAGCAAAAGGAAAGCGCAAACAAGCGAAAAAACCGTTCAATTGTAGAAGATGTGGACAAGTGCACCAGCCTCAGAAATGTCCAGCCTTTGGTCAGGTTTGCCACAAATGTAAACAAAGGAATCATTACTCGAAAATGCGCCAGTCCAAACCAAGGGACAGCTCTAAACACGTAAGTGAGTTTAGATGTGATGATTCAGATACAGATGAGTTCTTTATTGTGGTCTTGGGAACCAAACCACACACTCAGAAAGATTGGATACAAAGTGTTGTGATCAATAAACTCCAGGTCAATATGAAATTAGACACTGGTGCTCAATGCAATGTTTTGCCTTATGCATTGTACTGTAAACTGACACGTGAGAAAATGAGGAAATCAAAAACCCGACTTGTGTCTTTTACTGGCCACAAGATACCAGTGATGGGTAAAGCTACACTCCAGGTGAAACTTAGAGGAAAGTCCCACCCTGTTGAATTTCAAATAATCGAGCATCCAGCCACTCCAGTAATCGGTCTTCAAACCTGTCATGAATTAAATCTGGTCAAGAGAGTCAGTTCAGTTGATACCCAAGGGGATGAAAACCTGTCCAGTGGTACTAGATGCAGTCAAGATGTTGATGAAATTCTTAAGAAGTATGAAGATGTTTGGAGGGTAGCTATCAGATTAAGATCGATCCTACCGTAAGCCCCGTGGTACACCCACCTCGCAAAATACTTTTCACACTGAGAGAGAAAGTCAAGGAAGAACTTGACCGCATGGAAAAACTTGGTGTTATTCGTAAAGCCGAGGAACCAACTGAATGGGTTAGTTCTTTAGTAGTTGTGGAGAAACCAAATGGTAAAGTGCGACTGTGTTTAGATCCTAGGGATTTAAATAAAGCTATCCAGAGAGAACATTATCCTATGAAAACTGTGGAAGAAGTTGCAGCTGAATTAAGTGATGCCAAAGTGTTTAGTGTTTTAGATGCCACATCTGGGTTTTGGCACATTAAGCTCGACGAGAAAAGTTCTGAGCTGTTAACATTTAACACACCATTTGAGCGATATCAGTACCTCAGGATGCCATTTGGTATTAACTCAGCCCCTGAGATTTTTCAAAAGAGAATGACTCAAGCCTTTGAGGACCTGAGTGGACTAAAGACAATCGCTGATGATACTCTTGTCTGGGGCAGAAGCGAAGCTGAGCACAACCATCGCTTAGAGCAAGTGTTGGAACGTTCAAGGAAAGTTGGACTGAAGCTCAACCGAAGTAAAATGAAGATTATGACTACTGACGTTCCATACATTGGACATGTGTTGACATCAAACGGATTGAAACCAGATCCTAGAAAGGTGCATGCAGTGGAAGGAATGCCATCACCAGCAGATAAGCCTGCACTCTTAAGATTCCTTGGAATGGTGAACTACATGAGTAAATTCATACCTAACCTAGCAGACCTAACTCAACCATTAAGAGAGCTACTGCACAAAGAAGTAGAATGGCATTGGTCCGAAAGACAAGAGAAAGCATTCCAACCCATTAAAGAAAAGCTGACAAGTGATGCAACACTCCAGTATTATGATGTCGAAAAGCCCACTACAGTTTCAGTAGATGCATCATCCTATGGACTTGGGGCGTGTCTACTGCAAGAGGGTCGACCAGTGTGTTATGCATCCAGATCACTTAACTCTGCTGAAAGAAACTATGCGCAGATAGAGAAAGAACTATTGGCAATAGTGTATGGATGTACCAAATTTCACCAGTATGTTTATGGCAAGAAAGTAAAAGTTCAGACCGACCACAAGCCTTTGGAAGCCTTGTTTAAAAAACCATTATTTCAGGCACCACAGAGATTGCAACGAATGATGTTAAGGTTACAGCGTTATGACCTACAAGTGGAGTATGAACCAGGCAAAAACTTGTTGATTGCAGACACTCTAAGCCGTGCTCCAGAAGAAAGCACTGAAACTGCAACCAACACAAGGGATGAATTTGAAGTACTCACCATTTAAAACATGCCAGTCAGTGAGGAAAAACTGGAACAGTGTAAAGATGCTACAAGAAAAGACCTAACATTGCAGAAGCTCAAGAACACAGCGATAAGTGGTTGGCCAGAAAGGAAGTCTCAATTAGACCCAGAGCTTCGTGAGTTTTGGAACATTAAGGGAGAAATTTCTGTTTGTGATGATTTACTACTTAGGCAGGACAGATTGATTGTACCAAGTTCACTCAGAGAAGAAATGCTAAGTCAAATTCACAGCAGCCATTTAGGCATCAAAAAGTGCAAACGTAGAGCCAGAGATCTCTTGTACTGGCCAGGAATGAACCAACAGATAGCAGACATGGTATCCAAGTGCAATACGTGTAACATGTACAGAAATTCTCAAGCAAAAGAACCACTTAAGAGCCATGCATTACCTGAAAGACCATGGCAAAAGATTGCTGTTGATTTGTTTGAACTTAACAAACAAGAATATGTGGTTATTGTTGACTACTACTCAAAGTTCTTTGAGGTGTCCCACTTGCCTAATGGTAAAAGCAAGACTGTGATAAACCACATTAAACCTCAGTTCGCAAGATATGGAATCCCTGAGATAATAGTCAGTGACAATGGGCCCGAGTTAAGTAGCCATGAGTTTGCCGAATTCGCAAAGCAATATGGGTTTAAGCATGTTACGTCATCGCCTAGATACCCGCAGAGTAATGGTCTTGCAGAACGAGCAGTTCAAACAGCTGAGAACATTCTAAAGAAAGCAAAAGTTGAAGGAAAGGATTTTCAGCTTGGTTTGTTAGCCTACCGAAACACTCCCATCGAGGAAATTGGCCTATCGTCAGCACAAATGCTTATGGGGCGTCGAACCAGAACCCAACTACCTACCACGCCTACATTACTAGAGCCGCAGTATCCAACCGGAAATATTAAGAACGGTCTCAGTCGTCGTGCAGAAATACAGCAGCAGTATTACAACCGGAATGCAAAAGTTCTGAAACCCCTGAACACAGGAGACACTGTGCGAGTCAGAAAGCCAGGACAGAAGACATGGACACCTGCTGTAGTTACCAGAGTAGCCGATGCACCAAGATCGTACGTTGTTAACTCAGAAGGAACCAGCTACAGAAGAAACAGACGTGATCTGATTAAGACAACTGAAGCAAAACATCAGCAGCAGCGACCAGAAGATTTAGAAACCAACACAAGTCCAGTCCATGATCCAGTAAGCTCTGAGAAAGTCAGTTCTAAGGGTCAAATTATCCGACCACCTGTTTGGTTTAAAGACTATGTGATCGATTAGAAAAGACTATGTGACCGATTAGAGAGAACATTTTGCAAGTTGTTACCAGACATTGTGTTGATATTAAGTGAACAGTGTTTTGATGCAAGTCATGAACATTAAGTTTAAGGTTGATTTTGATGCTCATTTTGTTTAGTCTCATTTATTTGTTTTGGACGCATGTTTGTTAAAAAAAGGGAGATGTTGTGAAATACTAGTTACCAGTCTTTATAAGAGCACGTGCTCGCGCGGTTATGTATTGCCTCGATCCAATGAATAAACCAGAGTTGTAATTTGTACAGCCATTGTCAATGTGTTCATTTTGTATTTGGGAATACAAAAGCATAACAATGACAACAGTGATACTGTTGAAAGTGATGAGCGTGATCAGCAATCAACAATTGGTGGAAACAGTACTAATGTTGATTTCCAAACAATAAATTATAAAGATGGATGCAGTGAAGATGAGGCAGAAACACCTGCAGGTGTTACTGATACTATGTCATGAGGGGACACAAGTGAAGTTTAGTGTAAGTACGACTTCGCAGAGAGATTTAATCTCTGTGGTTCCGGAAGGTGTCTGTAATCTCATTTAATATGCCATACAATGAATGGCTAATGTTATTCTCACTTCTCTCTCTGCGATCTGGACAATGTTTTTGAATACCGTAATTTGATCCAAAATTCCCGTGCTGCCTTTCAGTATTTCTCCTCACACCACAAGATCAAGATGGCGTTGAGAAAGGAGTTTTAACCTTTCTCGCACGTCACCATAGCAGATCCGCTATTTGCATCCAGAAACTGGTTCATATTGAGTACTCAAGTGTGTGGTACTGTATGACTCCAGTGCAACTTTTTAAGAAGTTGGCATTATTGTGTAATTTCCCGGAGGAGTTCTTTAGAGTACAAAGAAATTTGCTTCAGCTTGTCGATGGGACGTCTGTTGAAGGTAAAGGTTCCGACGTAGAAATTGTGGCCCCCAAATTTGGTCTTGTGGCGATTATACTTCACCAAAAGCGAAATTCCGACGCAGGCGATGAAACTGCCTTCGCCATGCTGAAGGAATTTTTAAATGGCTTGGACTTGAGCATCATTCCTTCTGGTGAAGATGTGGAGAAGGCTGGCGCTGGTCGACCACGTGCCGCTCGGCGACTTGCGATGCCTTCCAGCCCACAGCTGTCGGAATCGTTGATGACCCCACCAAGTAATGATATTAAGGCAGGCGCAGTTTTTTCGCCCAATATGAAGGAGATCAGTGAATGTGAAGAGCTTCACACGCCAGAGAAGTCTCTCCATCTCAAGCAACGGAGTGACCGGGTGTTAAGAGATATCAGTGATGTTTGCGACAAGCACCGTGAAAGTTTGTGAACTGTTCTTTCTCATTTGTGTGTGTTCAGCGATCTAAACGCCACATCCGTCCTCAATGAAATCGTAGAAGAAGTTGCCTTGAAGAAGGGGGTGAAGCGGAGTGTTGAGGATTTGATGGGAGAGGGAACATTTAACAAGTATGTGGAAAGCCTCCGTGTTCCCCTTTGGATTCTTTTGTATTTTAAAATGAAAGCCGGGTGGACTTGGCAAGCCTTCATAAATATCACAAAGCTTGGAGGGACAGGGGTGAGAATAAATAATGTGTATATAAATATGGATTTTCATATGATTTGTAGTTAATATTATCCTGCAAGCCCGGAACATTACCCTGGGGAGTAACTATTTGTCTGAGACAGAAACAGGGGCTGATTAAGAAACAATCATTTCCTTAAGGTTTGGGCCCAGTTGTTCGAAGCCCGATTAAGCTAATCCTGGATTAATGTGAACTTTGATTAGAGTTTAATTACTAATCAATGAAGATTCTTTAAAAAGATTTTTGTCCTTCAGTATAGACATAGACTTTTCTGTACCTTTAGCTTGACATTGGTCTTTAAACCTATTTTAAATGAGCAAGATGAAAACCTCGAATAACCTTTAAACATGGATTAGCGTTAATCGGCTTTCAAGCAACCAGGCCCTGGATAGCAGCAGACAGGTTAAAGGGAGGGGTTCACGGTTGTGCGCATGTTGCTATGACCCAAGCCTGTTAATTTAGTTTGTTGTTTACCAACCATTCAGAAGGGAAAAGGTAACTCGGGTTGTAATTTTTTCATATGATTGCGCTATTTGGCATGCAAATAACTGTGGAATAAATCCTTCGGGGTCAAGGCTAAGTTCAATATCGACAATATGAGTACAATCCACTGGCATTTTCTGTGAATGTTGGTCATCAGTCATTAATTTTTTTTTGCTGAAGTACATATGAGTGGGATTTTAAGGCCATAAAGTTGATAAGAAAGTGAAAAAAGTATTTAGATTCATGAACATGCGCTGAAATGTGAACCCCTCCCTTAAAAGTTTAAGAAAACAAAGATTAAACTATACTAATTTTTAGATTTTTATCGCTGGTAGAAAGTTTGGGTGCTGATATATTGATCAACTAGTAGTCCTTGGAGTCATTAAAACTCACCAACCTGGTTACTTGAGTTAAAGGAACATACTCTAAAATTAAGGCGTCATTCACACTTGGTGCCCAGGCACTGCACCCGGGCACGGTGCCTGACAGGCACCAATGTGAACACAACGTTTTGTTAGTGTCCATGATATAATTGGGCACGGTGCTCGGGCATGGGTACAATGGGGAGACCTTGTACTCGGGCACTGAATCGGTCACCAGCACAAGTCTGCACACGATTTCAGCGAGTGCCCAAGAACTTTACCCACAAACCCCTGCTCCTAGCAGTTATTTTACCCACAAATCCCTGCTCTTCAGTTTCAAAATGGCAGAAGGTCAAAGGTGGATGAAAGAGCAAGTTGATGCTTTAATCGACGCTTACAGTGAAGTTAGAGTGCAGGAAAACGTAGAAGGGATAGCAACAAACAAAGAAGTTTATAGTCAAGTGCAAAAATTGATGAAAGATGATCACAACATTGATCGAACAGTGAAGCAAGTGGAATTTGTACATTTAAAAAATGCATGTGCCTTTGATACATCGTGAAATACGCGAAAATTTAAATGTCCTGACAAGGTACTGAACACCGAATGTGAACATGCATTTAATACTGGGCACAGAAGTGTGAACAATGCAGTTTCGTACTGGTGCCTGGGCACCAAGTGTGAACAACGTCTATGATAACAATAATTATTATTGTGAGAAGAGCTATTTATCATTTTAAATAATGCTTTTTTTCTTTTGGGGGGTTTAGAAATCATTTCATCATCATTTTTCATAGAAATCATGAAGGCCATTAAAAGATTGATTTTTGAGGTATGCAGAGAATATGTGGGAGTGAAGGTGGCACTCCCTCTGTGTGGATTCCAAGTCAGCTTAATGGCAGTCACAGAACTGATTGTCCGAGAGCTACGCCTGCACAAGATCTCTACCCCAACCCATCAACTCATGATCAAGATTGATGGAAGACCTTTCTGGGGTAACAGTTATTCATTTATATTTAGATACATATTTTTTGTTTTAATACGTGACCTATAAAATCATATTTTATCAACCCATCATGTAAACACAACAAATACAAATTACAGTACCACCCAAAGGTAAGTTACCACCCTCTCGCAAGACCTGACTTTCATCTGGAGAGAAAAATTATTTGTATTTATTTGCAAAGAATAGTTATTGTCATTGCACAATTACTATCTACATGTATGGTAATGATATAAATTTGCAATAGAAGTAGATCACTCTGTGGCATCTGTAACTTGGCTTTTTCTTTAATAATGCTTAAAGGAGATGATTATTTAGAGCTGCTGGTTACAGCTGCATGTACAGGGTATAAAATGTCATCATTAAATGGGAATTCATTAACAGTAATATTTCAGTTTAAACCACCTGTTTTTCATTGTTTTCGTTTACTTCAATGATTGATCATTCTATTTAATTAATACAAGTCTTCCCCACCATTGTAAATAAATTTTACATGTTTGTAACTTCTCAATGTGGCACACTTACATTTAAGCTACAGATGAAGTAAAAAAATCTGCATATTTTTCTCTCACAGGTAGAGATCAAGTGTTAATTGGTATTGTACCACGTGTCTGCCCTGTGTTTAGCCAACAGAGCGCCAAGTCTGTTTACCCTGTGGCGATTGTTAATTGCAGAAAAAAAAAGGTATATGGATCGCTTTGTTTTCATTTGACAGTTCAGTACAGTTTTACAGTATGTTCCAGTTTGTTTGTTGCTCGTCAAAGAAGCAAATCATTTCCTGGTATATGCTTGTACGGTATTGTATTAGCTTCTCAAAAGCAGACGAAACATGGTCACATGTCAATTATTTCCAGCATTCATAGGGTGTATTTTGACCAATAATGTCCGGTCCTGTAGGCCATAAAACATCAGCAATAGCAATACCACACACTTTTCACTTAATTGTAAATTTGCAAGAGGAAGTTGTATTTCATTCACATTTAATTCCTTAGGGAAGATCTCAAGTTTCTTTCGAGGGATGTAAATGACCAAAAGAAAGTCCTCAAGGAGGAAGGGATTTTGGTTGATGGCACCCATCATGGTGTAGAGTTTGTTGGTAACATTCAATATTTATTAAGAGTTCAAACATGCTTCAAATGTTTTTCAACGGAGCTGCCAAGGTTTATGTTAGCCCCCCAGACTGACCTTCATAATTGTAATAAGCATCAGGGCCACTGTCGCTTCTACTCATTCATCAGGAATCAGAAAAGCAGAATAATAATTTTAATAATAATAAGAAGAGAAGTTATTCATTAATATATTTATTTTGAGTTTTCTGTGTTAAAGTTACCCTGGACTACAAGACATTGCTCCTTCTTTTGGTCGGTCAAAAAGGACGACCCTGACTTTTTACTCGGTGGCAGAGGTGTTGGTGTTGAGTTTTGTTTTATTTGCAATGCAATTAGGGTAAGTATCCAGCATGACAACTTGCCTGCTTTAAACATGATTAGCCTCTCTATTTTGGACATTGTTAGTTCAGTGCTTGAGTTAAATTAGCCAATAATTTCAGTCTCTAACTGTTGTAGCATTGAATTTGCATATTTAAAGCAAAGATCAGGTTGGAAGCATTTGTTTGCTTTTAAATGTTTTAGCAATGGTTTATTCCTTCTATAAGATTTCTAGAGGCGCAATGGATTACATTTTATAACTGTAGTTTCTTTATGTTACAGAAACTTGGTTAAGCTTCTGCTCATGGTGTGGGTCAGCAAGCCATTAACATGACTTGACCCTTAGCAACCTTTGGAAGGAAAGCAGTGACAAAATTAAACTGGATTTGAAAACTTTAAACAAGATCCAAAGCAGTACCTAACAACCCTTTTACAGTGCATACTTGTAAGGGAGTAAAAAAATACAATATTTTTTAAACGTTGTTCTTGTCATGATGTAGCTCCTGATGAGACTTGTGTTGACTGTTTGAGAAGCAAGTGCAATATAGGCAGGTATGCAAATCAACTTGAACTTGGAAAATCACGACCTTATGGAACAATAATCCCAACAAATACGTAGACCTTATTGTCAATGCAAAACCATATAACTGTTGTATCCAGCCACTGTTTTGGCTGACTTGAATGATCACAAATCGGCCAATCTTTCCCAAGAGAGAACTCTGAGTAATAGAATCCTAGCAGTATGCACGATGTTTGTCTCATAAACCTAGTTTATGGCCTTAGCTCCCATGAGTCTCCCTTAGCTCAGTGTAGAGCATCCAAACTAGTAATTTGAAGGTCTAAGGTTTGCCTTTTGAAAGGAGCACTTGACGATATTTCCTTTTTTCCAAGTATGCCTGTGTCATTCACTGAATAATACATCATTCTTAATAATATATACTTGCTTCTGTAGATCAACTGGCATTCGAGATGACTTGTTATTTCTCCTTGATGAAGAGCTCAGTAGCATTCAGTTGTGTGCATTGCACATGGAGATGCACAATACTGAGCAACTCTTAGCATCTATTGGCTTTCTTACCTATAAGGCAGATTCACTACGAGAAGTAAATTGAGCCCTCAAAAATTATGGTCCAGAGTCATTTCATGGGGACCGCATCACAGTGAAGAAAAAGTCAGATCAGCAAGGCAAAACATCCATGTCAGCTCCATGTCAGTTAGGTCTAGACAACCTCTGTGCTACTTCTATGGCATTTTAGAAGTGAAACAAGCCTATTGGGCAAGCTTTTTGAATGTGACAGCAAAGCCATTGACTTTGTAACGGAGGGCTGGTAAAGTCATGGAAGAGCAGAGTTTTGTGAAGATCTTTGGAAACATTAGTGGCAAATTTTTTCAACAATTCAGGAAATGCTACAATCTTCCCTCAAGGTCTGTGAATTTTAATTTCAAGCGCTCTGATAATAGTTTCTGTTAGCATAGTAGTATCATGTTAAGGTATATCTAAAAATCAGTTAGTAAACTGTTGGTTTTTTGGCCAAAGGTATATGATTAGTGAAAGTTATATGATTTGCAACATGACATTAAGCTACAATGTCAGTAGTTTGCTTTCAAGTTATACTTTGTCCTTCTGAAGTCAACAATTTTCATGAAGGTTTATATCAATGTCATTAATTCTTGTGTTGCAGGTCCAACTGAACTGGAGATTCTGACCAACCTTGAAGAAATTGGTGAACTTTCTCTGCCTCTCCATAAGCTAAAGAAACAATACAATGACATCAACACAGCCAAGAATTTAATTTTAAATCGGGCCACTTTTTGCCAGTCCCATGTTGACGTAAGCAAATTTTATTGCCATTACTTTTCTCGTTGTCTGTTGTTTTGTTGAATTTCAATCAAAGAACTTCAGATTGAAAATATTTTTCTCAAGTCTATTGTCAGTGTTTCTAAGTGCAGTGCCCAGATGTTTCGTCGGAGTGTGCTTTTGGACTTGGAACAAGCAACTCTTGTAAGTAAATTTTTATTGGACAACATTGTTAATAACTCTGCATGGACACATTGAACTAATGTACTAACAGTAATGTACTGGCGGGTGGCAAACCTTATACAGTTCAGTGTAACATAAGAGTACTAATCATAATGCCATCATCCATGTAATATTGTCATCTGAACTGGCGGGTGGCCCGCCTTATACAGTTCAGTGTAACATAAGAGTACTAATCATAAGGCCATCATCCATGTAATGTTTTATCATCTGAACTGGCGGCTGGCCCACCTTATACAGTTCAGTGTAACATATAGTCAGGTGGCTTAGTGGTCAGATCTACGCATTTTTTTAAATCTCAGAAGATGGATTTTTTCACAACACTTTATTTTCAATTTGTATTAATTTTTTCCAGAATCATTATTTCGTTACATACTATTTAATTAATGCACATAAGACGCAAGATAAGTCTAGAGGTTTTGAATATGATGGAGGATCGCTTTCCGTTTTTCATTATGACTGTCTGTAACATTATTTTGCTCAGCTATGACACACTCCAACTGACAAGCATTTTTAGCTTAGCTTTAAGAAGTGAAAAGGAAGGATTTACATTAAGATAACTTGTTTACTTAATAACATAATGTGGTTAATTTAGAAGATGGATGCCATCTGGCCCAAAAACAGCGAGGCTTATCATCCAGTTTGAACAGTACCTAACTGACAACGATCCACAAAACCCCTGAAACTTCCATAATCATAAGACAGGGCAAGCTTCCTAATGGACATTTCAACGCCAAGTGAATAGTCTGACCAGTGCTATCAGGAGTATGGGCAACCCCTTCAAAGACGACTTTCCAGAACTAGTGAAGCTTGACAGTAGAGATTGCATGGAAACTGAAGTTAGTAAGACAGTAACGTCCCTTGAGGATATGGGAAAGAGGCAGTACTCAACGTATTTGAAGGCAGTTATAGTTGATCACACGAAGTCAATCCATGACCCAATAAAGAAGAACAACTTACCGCTCTTCAGGAGACCGCAACCAAAATCAGCTTCTAAAGAGGGAAAGAAAATTTCTGTTCTTTAGAATAATGTAGCTCTCTTTGCTCAGTTATACATTGCAATGCAAAGTAGAGACAGTGATTTACCAAAATTTTTTCCCCATGAAGTGCAGTCTTTTCCCCCATCCCTCTCTGAGTTTGGCAACCTTCGTGTACCAACACTCACTTTGACTGCAAAATACTTGATGGAGCTGTTATAGTGCATTGCCCTCCCACTGCAGGTGTCGTCACCTTTGATGATTATGCAGACATGATTTTCATCCCGCATCTTGTTAGCCAACTGCAAAATTCTGAGTTTGTAGATGTTGTGTGGGATAAGTATGTTGTAGATAGCCTGAAAGAGTCTACGTGATACAAAAGAGGAACAGGCACTAGAAGGAAAGTATCAGGTCAAGTGAAGTTGCCCCTGAATTGGGTGTAGTTTCTTCGAGATTCTACAAACAAGACAGAGCTGTTTCAGTTTCTTACCAAAAAGGTGCCATGCTCTGAATTCCCAGCAGATAAGAGCCTTGCGATAACTTCAGGTACACTGTTTTTTGTGGTGTCAAGTATCATCTGTTTAAATAATAATAATTAGAACGTCTTATGAATATACGTTTATGTATCTCCTAGGGCAATCAGTGATAACCTGTGGATCAGCAAGCTCGATGCCCGACTGTAATCACGAAGGAAGCAGATATGCAAATTGCTGTTCATCTGCGTCACACTTTTCTCACTGAAGGTACAAGCACAATTCTTGTAAGAACTGTCGATACGGACGTGGTAGTGATTCTTGTGGGAAAGTTTCATGATCTGAAAGCAGGCAATGCTAACATTGATACATGGGTTTGCATTTGGAATGGGCAGAAGTTTCAAGTACATCAGCATCAACAAAATTCGTCCTGCCCTTGGTGAGCAGAAGTCACATTTCCTCCCTGTTTTCCATGCTTTTAGTGGCTGCGACACGACATCTGCATTCAATGGTAAAGGCAAGCGGTCGGCCTGGCAAGCATGGGAGCTTTGCAGCCATACTATGACACCATCGTTAGAGTTCCTATCTACCCATCCATTCCAGCAGCTTGATGTAGACTCAGAACGTTTTCGTAATCTAGAGCGGCTTGTCAGCTTGAGGCAGACATTTCCTTCATTAGCTTTAAATTTTAGTAAAATACCAGCATAAACTGTGATTTCGAGTTTTTTATTGTCATTTTTGCTTTTATAAATCGGAAATAGTTTGTAAATAGTTCCTGAAAAACCTCACGAGGATGTTACTATTAAAGTTATTTATTTATTTATTTATTTATTTATTTATTTATTTATTTAAGCCGTGATGTTATTGTAAAAAGTGATTGGTGTGTTTTGATCTGTCTTTACACCCCATAACATCACGGCTTACTGACAAAGGACCAATAACATCTGGACTTCGTTGACCAATCAGGTTAACAACCAGAGACGTATATACCACCTACTGACGTTCCACAATTTACTTGACTCTGAAGATGACTTCTGCTCAGGTTGTCGAAACGTCAGTCAAAGTCACCACAAACAGTCTTTCTCAGGACTACACTCGCCCGGATGATCATAATTTACTTACTTATGACATCTGAGTCAGTCTGAACCTTTGTTCAGCCTTTGTTTGTTGAGCCACTGTTGGAGTTAGCCTTACAAATTACTAAATTAAAACGTGTGACGTGGAACAAAGCAGTAATGCAGCACTTATTCTAAGGTTCTGACTTTTTGGTGTTTAACTAGTTCCGCATTAGGTGAACAGTTTGTGAGCTTTACCTTCACTTGTAGGTCTATGCGACCCAGAAACAATTATAGCACGACAAGCACTCTGATGTCTTTATTTGCTCGAAATTGCAGTTTAAACCAGTCAGAGAGTGAGTAAAAATCTCGAGGTTGTTAGCATCATGTCAAAGAAACAGAATTTTCTATGCCTAAGAAACAGCGATTAGAAAAATGGCTCCCAATCAGGCTTGCAAAGCATCATGGAACTTCATTTGTTTACTGAAAATAAATATCAAATGAGGCATCAACACTGCTTGACTTATTTTTCTAGCGTGTAAGTAATTTTGACGAGCTTTCAATAATCCTTTTCCCTGAAACCACATTTTCCCTAAAATGTTTGGTAACCAGGCAATGTCAATTTTGGTTATATTTAATTTATTTGCTGCACCAAAGGAAAAGAAAGATTCAGTCGGGGACCAGTCCATGTTCAGTATACCATAAGGCAGCTGTGTGCCAAATTTCGTGCTTTTGTCCACTCTGTATAGATCCGGTCAATTTTCTGCACTTAGCCACGCAACTAATAATAGTATTAATCATAAGGCCATCTTCCATGTAATGTTTTATCATCTGGACTGGCGGGTGGCCCGCCTTATGCAATTCAGTGTAACATAAGAGTACTAATCATAAGGCTAAGTAATACAGAGATAATATACCAAAATGGCTAGATTAATACGGTGTCATTCTATTTTCTTCCCCTTGACCTAGCACTTTGTAGATGCCCTTGACAGTGATGAGTTTCTTCGAGATTTTGGCATGCATACTAAGTCAATAAAACTTGACGGCTCAGGTTAGTTTGTCTTAATACATGTTCATGGACCTCTTTCCTTTTTGAGTAAACATGAATAAACATTAATTTTTTTGCAGTTGTTCTGACCAATGAAATTCTAGTCCAGGACTACTAAGAATGTTAATGCAGGCGTTGTTGCAAGAAATGGAAACTAAAAGTCCTTGAAATAATGTGATGGAATATGTTTAACCTGGTGAATAAATGAGAAAGATGTAATAATTAGTCAGTAAATGACACAGCTATACTTGAAACAAAAAAAGACCCGAGTGCTCCTATCAGGAGTCGAACCTAAGACCTTCCCATTACTAGTTCAGATGCACTACCACTGAACTACTGAGACTCCAATCCTTGATGGCCTTAGCTCCCTTGAGTTTCCTGTAGCTCAGTGGTAGAGCATCCTAACTAGTAGTCGGAAGGTCTTAAGTTCGACTCCTGATAGGAGCAATCAGATTTTTTTTCGAGTATGCCTGTGTCATTTACTGATTAATACATCTTTCTTAAAAGTCCTTGCTTTCATAGATTTGTTGGTTTTTCTATGTTCTTTGTTGTTGTTGTTTTTTATGGTAATCCTACAGTTAGGTAAGCTTAATGTACCTGGAAATAATTGAAGGGCTGGGAGCATAACCGATCTATGTCGAATTTCAGCCCGTGTTTTCGATTTGGCTCGGATTTGTCCAAATTTTTGCATGTGAACTGCAATTCCATTGAAAACCATTGTCCAGTAGTTGTTTACGCCGATTTGTGTTTCATATTAATGCCATTGAGAAATTTTACCATCTTGTAAAGATGTATTGATAACATTATAGACACTAGATGACCAAAAGGGCAATGCACTGAGTATTAATCACTGGTATTCAATTTACACTCGTCTTTGAAACACGGCACACGTAAGCAGTCTTTTTCACGGGAGCAACAGAAAGAATACTGTCACGCTTTTATTTGATTCTGTTATAAACGACTACGTGCGTGACAGGAATGTCAGAAATGTAAACAGTTACATTCTCCAAGAGAAAATGTGTCCATTTCCTGGTGTAAAATCCAGCTTTGCCCTGTTTGTCGACATATCACTCTTGATAACGCAAAATACTAGAATTCCTCACGATTAACAGGGAGAAATGTAGCCATTTCAACGATTAACAACGATTAACAGCAGTTCTATTAAAAGGTACTGACTATCTATTCTTTTCATGAGCAAATGGTGTTAACCGTTGTAAATCTATGTTAATCGTACTTTTATTGAATCATTGCCTTGAAATTGTAAAGATAATCGTTACATACCGAATTTCAAGCCTTGTAAACCACAACTAAGGCTTGCAAAACACCTTGCACATGGCGGGATTTGTCTCTGATGCTCCCGCGGAATGTGATAATCGAATCGAAAATTTCGCCACAGCACAGTCATCATTACCAAGGAGGGATTCTTTGGACAACGTTTCGACCAGTTCCCGTGAACTGCATTCGTCTATTTCATTACTTTTCAGAGGACCCATAGATGTCGTGGGTTTACAAACTTCACCAAACAAAAGGGAAACCAACAAGCCAGTCCGATACGCAAGTTGTTTATCCCTGCCGCCTTGATCTATTTCATGGGCTTGTTACAACCCGCAAAAGCAAACCATGATGTCATCACAAATGTTACTTATAGAAACAACAACTGGTGCGACTAGACACGGCTCGTGGACAATGGAAACTTTTAGGCTACCGGTAATTTGGAAAACAACGAGTCTGACGTGGACAAAACCCATAAGAAAATTTGCCTTCCAAGCGCGTTTACTTGTAGATGAGCTACCAAATCCCCCCCCCTTCCCCCCGACTCAATGTTGTCTTTTGGGTCACAAACAGTTTCCTGGCAAGCATCACTACCCACATCAACATTGCATAAGGGGGCGGGAGGAGGGAGAAGTAACTTTGGTAGAATTAAATGGAGAAACAGTGACTGAGTGTTTTTTTGGCTGTCTGTGTTCGGTGGTCATTGCATAGGGGGCAGGGGTGGGAGAGAGAAGTAAAGTTCTGTGGAAAAATTAACTAGAGAGAAATAGTAAGCAAGTGGTTTTTGTTCTGTTCGTGTTTGGGTTTTCTTAAGGAGTTTTGTCCACGATTGTAAAACCGCAAAATGTTTTCAAAACCAGAGAGAGCAAAAATTTAGACAAATCTGAGCGAAATGGAAAACCGGGCTAAAATTCGACATAGGTCGGTTATGCTCTCAGCCCGTCAATTTAAGACTACATAGTCGTGTAACTAAATCAAAGGCAATGGTGTTGTTTTGCTGTCATTGTTGCTGTTTTTTGTTCTTGTAATAATCAGAACAATAATTATAGGTTAAATGATTATTATTACTATTTGATTCAGATGTCAAGATAGACATGGAGGTTCCACTCAATGATTGGCAGAGAGAATTTGAGGAACTTTAACCCTTTGACTCCTCTCGTGTTTCCATAGGTTTCCCATCAATTAACTTTTTCCAAAGATAAAGATAGATAAAGAAATATTGTTGGCTTCCAAAATTACAGTGCGACATGTCTTACTGTAGCCACCCGACAAACTTTTTTACAAGTTAACCAATCAGAGGGCAAGAAAGTATTTGACAAACATTGCCTGCATGCAAACATGAAAGCTGCACATATCAGCTGTAGTCTGCGTGTGACTGTAGTCGAGTGAAGATGAGCGAGTTACACAACTGGCTCAAAAGTCTACCAGGCGGATTACACCTGAAGAGATGCAGCAAAGAATTTGAAATCCGTGGATTCAAAACTTTAAGCTCTCTGAAATACCTTGAAACCGGAGATATCAATGCGTTCTTCCCTTCACAAGTTGCTCCTGGCCGAGAAACGTATACTGGAATGCAAAATCAAGGCCATTGTTGACACAGAAAACAAAAAAAAAAAAAAAAAGAAAACAAGAGATTGCCGCTAAAACCAGTGGAACTTTTGCAGAGGTTCAAAAGTAATAGTGGTACGAGTGCAACCTCCATTTATTCTTCTTTTCCCAGCCACTTACCGGCGACGCTCCCGACCGCAATGAATCAGCTCCCGCCAGTTTTAGCAAAAACAACAGCTGCTTGAAATGTCAGACCCCCGGCAAATGCTCCACTGGAGAGAAAAGCAGCTGAAATGAAAGACAATGTACTGGTCGTCGAAGTATAGATTACCAGTGCTTCTGGCGAACTACAGAAACTCAAAGCTCAGCAAGATGAATTTATGCCTTTAGCGGCCCTTTGTGGTCGGATTTGCAATCATTGCCATCAAGCTGGTCAAATGAAAACCACATGTAAAGAGAGACCCTGTGAAAGTATCAACAACTGCAAGATCCGGGAAAAACACCCTGAGTTCAAAAATAAAATATCCTCACTGCAAGCGGAACTAAAGGAACTCGAGAAGCAGCAAGAAAAACGAAAGAGTGAACTGGAGAACTTCTTGGTGGCAAGGAAAAAATCCAAATCGAGTTTCTTTGCTGTTATGTCCCCGAGATTGCGTATGCAGAACTTGCTAAAATACGCTGACCGCTTGAAACTCGACAAAGATGTACTAGTGTTACAACGAGCATTGAAGAATGAGATACTGAAATGGTCACCTGAAGAGGGGGACTGGCAGTTGCCTATGATAATTGAACATATCACCACGCTTAAGTTGCCACGTATTTGCCTGCAGCCCAGGGATACTTTGTTAGTAACCAATCTCATGAAGCAGCCCAGTCAAGTTCAGCTGGAGCTCATGGTTTTCAATTATAATGCCATTAGTGACATTGTTTGTTGATTCTTGTTGAGTTTATGAAACCTTTAGTCAAACTTGAAGTGAATTTATTTCATCATCAGTGATGAAAATGATTACAGAAACTTCCTTGACCTTTTGGCCGCGGTCTTGCATGAAACTGTTGTGTCTGAAGTGAAGTTCTCACGGCCACCAGCGCAAAGGAATTCAGTTGCCATTCATTATATCCGAAACATGTTTGAGTTTTGGACTTGTTATAAATTTATATTGGTTGAGAACTGTTCATTTTTGTACTTTATTGTGTCAGTTCAAAACAAACTGAACTGATGTGTTTATATTTATTGCAGTTTTCTCTGTACTTTTCGTTTTATTTTTGTAATTCGATACGTTCGTTGGTTCTTTGCGAATACAATATTTTTACACTGAGAAACCGTCAAAACATTTTCTGTGCCTCACGGATACAATATTTGTGTCCGCCACAACTGTTTCCTAGTTTAACCAGGCCCACATCCAGGTAGTCCAATTCTAAAAATAAACCTCTTTTCTATTTCCAGCTCTCCAGGAATATAAATTTACTGTGGACTTTATTTTGTTTCGCATGTATCTTTTTTGCGTAACACAATCTGAACTTATTGCAGAAAAAAAGTCAATTTTCTAGCCGTGCACATTTTTTCTAATTTGACAGTTGTTTACTTCATGTGCAGCACCAGTACTGGTTTCGCCAGGGCCGCAAAATTTCAGGCTGACTTCGGTTTGTTCACTTTCATGATATTTTTTGGCAACATTTATCCCAAACGGTTTTCCTTAAAAAATTGCCTGCAGCAAAATGACAGTCATGCCAGGTCAATTTGTGCAATTCCGTATTTTTTTTAACTACGAAACTTTACTATCGAATGTATCAATTTGATATTACAAGAACAGTTTTTTTTGTGCATGCAAGTAATTCTGCGGTGAAGGTGGGAAACACATATTTCCCGCTTAAATTCTGGTCTACTCCGACGGGCGCATTTGACGTGATGGCTTTGGTTAAATAAACTTGACGTAGTGCTTGGCTGAGGGTGTGTTGAAAAAGACATCGGCTGTATATGGACAGAAATTGTAACTTTAGTAAGTCATTCCTTGATCTTGTTTTTTTACCACTGATCTTGACCAGTATCAGTGAAGCCAGTTGCCTTTTGTTTGAGCTTATTATACTGCTACTCAGATTAACTGGGTAAAATCTACAACAACAACATTCAACAAAAATTTTATTGAGACTTACGCTTACATGTAGTTTTCCATCTTTTTAGCAAACGTCCAACTTCGTATAAACCGACGAGGAAGATGTTATGACAGTGGAAGAGCCTACCCCGACATAATAAGAGAATGAGTGTTTCACTTGGCACATTCAGCTACAAGCCAACGTCAAATTGCAATGGAACTTGGAGTCAGTCGGCGTTACGTCCAAAAAGTGCTTGAACAGTATGATGACGGGAACATTTCAATCCGAATTCCCCGTGCTGGCTTTTTCGTTCCAAAAATCACCAACGAAGTTCTCAAGTTTGTTTGTTAAAAAAACTGTGAAACCAAGCATTTATGCCACTGAAATACGAAAGACTTCAGTTAGATGGCATTGTTGATGCCGACGATGTACCGAGTGCCTCTCAAATCAATAAAAGATTCAAACGCGATTTCATCATGAGCAAAAGAGAAGCTTTCAGTTGTACCATTGGAAACCGATACTCCTGAATATACTAACAAAAAAGAGAAGAATCTGAACGCTGTATCCACATTTCAACCAGATCAAATCCATTTCTTTGACGAAGCAAGCGTCATAAAAACAACTGAAAATCGCAGTTACGGGAATGCCACATTAGGAGAGAAAGCAATTGAATTTCAAAGATACGCTTCGAATGCAAATTATGCCATAAATCGGCTCCACTCCCTGCATGGTGTTGACCTTTTCAATATCCTAGACGGTCCGTCAAATGGATTTGAGTAACTGAATTTTTTTGGAGATGCTGTTGATGTCCAGCGACCCAACGGAAGTGTTGTTCTCGAGCGGGGTGACTGCATCGTCTTGTCCTCGTGTCGAACCGGTGCTCGAAAAATGCAATCGACTCCACCCTTGCTGCAGTGCTTCAATTGCTTGCGCCAACGAAGCAACAACAATGAAAGTGCTTCAATTGTACCAACACATTATTGTATCGGCTCGAACAGCGAGCGGCTAATCCGATGCTTCGCTGACTTCATTGTTCAGCGAAACAAAAGGTTTCTATTGTTTCTCGTTCAACAAAAGATCTCCAAAAGATGCCGCTAGGAAAACTGAGTTTTTTTGCATACGTTTTTTCTAAATGAATTCAGCCATAATAACAATTTATTATTACTCAGGCCACTTACCACCAGTCAGAACTGGCCAGTCCCGCGGCATCTGTTAAGAGAATTCCAATATTCAACAAACAGAACTGATGGGCTTTTAGTGAAAGTTTTCGATGGAAGCCTCATTCCCTTTTCAAAATGACTGGTCTGGCTGGCCAATTCTTACTCTTGGTAAGCACCCTTAGTTTTTCATGTCATTTCGAAGTTGTCTAAGCCCCTTGTGTTTTTACCTTTTTAGATGCAGACAGCAAAATATAAAACCAGTGCCACCACCAATACCGCCAAAGATAAGTTATTCCGCGTATTATAAGATCTTTAACACGGAATTTAACTTATGATTCGGCCAACCAAGGTCAGACACATGCACAAGATGCGATGAACTACACATCGCCATTCAGGCTGCCTCAGGTGAGAAGAAAGAGCAACTCAAAGCAGAGCAGAATGAGCACCATAGCAAGGCCAGTGCGGGGTACACAACAAAACAAGGGGACAAAAAGGCAGCAATTACCAGTTGGAGGGATAAAAGAAGAGTGGTTTGGGGCCAGACCTTCCGCAGCAAAGATGGGGTGGACATGATGTTGTTTGATTTTGAGCAAAATCTCCCCACCCCAATGCTTAAGCATAATGACGTTTTCTATGCCAGTTATGGACCTACAATTTTTTGATCCACGATTGTGTGTCTAGTCAGGTAAATAATCATTGTTAGTATATACCACACAAGTGAATAGTGCTGTTCATGCACGCTGATTGGCTAGCTCAGAGGTGATTAGCCAAGTACTATTAACCTCCGAGCAGCTGAAGAGAAACAAGATGGCTTCCCGTTTTGCCACGGTCACTAAAGAGGAAAGCATTTTGATAAAAGAGACGGTTATTCCAAAAAGGGCAACAAAGTTTGGTTTGATGGCATTACATGGTAAGTTATTTAATCTTTCAAACCTCGTATTCTAAGATGAAAAAATAAAAAAAAAATGTATTGTTTATGAAAACTGTCGAGCATTATAATTACAATGTAAACAATGAAACATCTAATGTTTTGCAGCATGGTTTCAACAGGACAAATTTCACACAACAATCGAAGAAAGGACACTTAGCAACTAAACAAGTGCCTCCTGTCCAGAAGTTTTATTTGTCTTCAAGAAAGCAAGACAGAACTTTCTACAATAAGAAATCGTTTACCGCGCAGCACGCGAGATTTTAACTTTTCCCACCATCTGCCGGTACATGTACGAAGTACGACGATTAATACACACAATACCTGAAATATTTATGAAAAGGTCTGCTTCTGCTGCAGTGGTCACACATGATTCAAATCGTGTTGGACAAACTTCTTTTGCATTTAATGAAAACCGATAAAATATCCCATGGATTAAAATAACCAAAATTGCTATAGTTATAGCTTTTGCATTAACCAGTTAAGGGTACCGGGCCATATAAGTACAGGGGTAAAAATTTTCGATTTTCATTTTTGTCCATAAAAAAAACTTTCCAGCAAGATATTTCAAATAAAAAAAATTGAAAAGGAGTGAATATTTGCCCAAAAATTTGGGATGTAGGCGATTTCCATGGGAAGTAAAACTTTACTTTGCGTGACAATCCAAGCGCTGTTTTCTCAAACTCCTGTTTTCACTTGAAGGGGACACTTTCAAGAGTTACAACTCAAAAACGATTTGGCCAATTTTAGTCAAATTTTTCCAGATTCTAGAATAATCTATAAACACAAACATTTTGTCGGGGAATTCGATAATTCGAAAAATTATTTCCTTGACAGCAATTTCCGTGCGTTCCCTCTGCATGTTTTTCTCGCAGTTTTAAAAATGTTCTGTAACTTTTGAATGAATTCCAATTAAGGAAAACCCGGACAGCATTTTGTACTCTTTAGGACACCGACCTTGAGTAAGCAAAACAAATTTTACAAATATGGAAATCGTATTGAGTTGGAACTCTAGAAAAACAATCTAGACTTTCAACTTTCGACTGCGCGGAAAACTCGGAATTCATTTTCTTGAAAAATCAATGAAATATTCGAATAGTCAGATGTCCCTAACAATTACCGCCCTATTTCACTATTGCCAATAGTTTCAATATTACTGAAAGGCTGGTACATGGACAACTTATGGAATATCTAATTAGAAATAATAAATTGGTAGTACATCAGAGTGGAAACAGAAAACTTCACTCAACAGAAACAGCTCTGTTGTATGTCACGGATCAGTTACTCCAGGCTAGGGATGACAAAAAAGTTTCAATCATGGTCTTATTAGATATGTCTAAGGCATTTGACAGTATTTGACACAATATCTTGTTATCCAAGCTACAAAGTCTCGACTATTCCCAGAGTGCGCTAGATTGGTTCCTGAGTTACCTTTCTGCCCGACAACAATGCGTCCGAATTGGTGACGCAGTTTCTGAAGTTCTCCCACTCGAGTTTGGAGTTCCGCAAGGTTCTATTTTAGGTCCAGTTTTGTTTACAATCTATGTTAACGACCTCCTTTCTGTTCCTTAACGTTGTCTATCTGCCTCCTATGTCGATAACTGCAAACTGTATTTGTCCTTCCCACCTGCCGAATTAAATATGTCTATCCCTGCCTTGAAAGAAGATCTTATGAGAATATCTCAGTGGTGCTGTAAAAACTCCCTCTTGATCAATCTGGACAAAACTAAGATTCTGACTGTCGGAGTAACACAACTTTTGCAGAAACTGCCATCTTTCAATAGAACACTGTTTGATAAAGAATTAACACCTGTGCCTGTTGTTAAAGACTTAGGTGTTCTTCTCGACACATGCCTCAGTTACAACGAACATATCACTAAGACTGCTTTGAATTGTTTTCTTAAATTGAAACAAATTAACAGAATTAAGCATCTCCTGGTAAGGAAAACGCTTTTGTCAGTGATAAATTCCTTTGCTTTTAGTAAACTTCTGTATTGCTCAACTGTTTGGAGTAATACCAGCAACAGAAATATTAGCAAGCTACAAAAAGTCCAAAATTTCGCTGGACGAATTATTCTGGGACCAAGAAAGTATGACCATATTTCGGACGGGCTGCGATCAATGAAATGGCTTCCTATCAGAGAGAAACTTATTTTAAACGATGCAACTATGGTGCACAAATGTATTAACAATCTTGTTCGAGACAATCTTGCTGATAAGTACGTTCCCAAGTCCATAATAGACAAACTCAATCATCTGGTGCCTTGGACAAACCCTTATGTCGCCTGTCAACAGGGCAGCGATCTCTTGCTTTTAGAGGAGCCAAACTCTGGAACTCTTTGAATAATAATATTAAGTCCTTAAAATGCCCCAAGAATTTTAGGCGTCATTTTACAAATGTTTTATTAGGTTAATATATACTTGTAATACTCTTGATACATTGTAATTATAATATTGTTGTCCTTATATCCTTAATTATTTAATTTAGATTTGTAACTGTAATAATTATTGTATTGAGCTGAAAAACCCACTTAGGGAGCATCAATAAAGTTTGTATGTATGTATAATTAGCTAAAATTAGTTACACCTTTAATCATCTGAAAATCACGAAAGCTGAAATTCACAAAAGTTAACAGAGTAAGAACTAGCCACAAATGTCATTTCATGAACAGAACATATATGCTGCAATGGAACCGCAGCCAGTGAAAAATATCAATAGTTAAAGACTAATTCAGATCGCACCGAAAATCGCTTGCATGTTCAATTGATTCTAAAAACGCCTTAGAAAGAATGCAAAGAAAACCTGTTTCTCTTTCTTTTTTTAACAGATCACTCGTCACGTATTCCGATGGCTGTGGTGGACAAAACAAGAACACTACAATCATTTCCCTGTTTCACAATATGTGACCGTGCACGGGAAAACGTACCTTAACGCTTATCCGTTAAACGGGCAAAAGCGTTAAGCATCCGTTAGTCATCCGTTAGAAAGTTTTCTTAAGAACGTTAGAGGCGTAAGCCCAACCGTTAGACGTTAGCATCGGGCCGTTAGAGTGGATAGTGCAGCCGTTAGCAAAAGACATGTATCCGTTAGCCGTTAGCATCAGACCGTTAGACTGGACAGCATAACCGTTAGCAAACAATCTGTATCCGTTAGCACGGCTAGAGAAGCCGTTAGGATCCGTTAGAATAAACCAGCACCCGTTAAACGGGTAACAATTCCTTTAGAATGGCATGACACACTTTGAAGTAGAATGTGGTCGCCTAAACACACTGTGAAACGAGATCCTAACGGAGGGTGGCTCTTGTAGTTGGCTTCCATTTAAGCTTAGTTCAAAACAATCATGAGATGTAGTTAGGAACGCGGGAACTATTTTTACCGCAAAATCAGACAGTTTTGTAAACCAGGAACGGAAGATATCGTAGCTCCGGATCCATGAAATTAAGTCACTAAAATAAATTACGGCCCCGGAATAAAATCAGTGAATTCAACAGACTTCTTTCCTCCAGCGCGCTTCGGTTCCGATTTGCATATTTGTTGACTTACCGTGATGAACTTTCCCTCACTCTACCTCAAGCATTTACTGTCTCCGGCCGCAAAATGTAATCGTTCAGTTGACTTTAAAGATGCAAGGCAATTCCGTTGGTTAAGGGCTTGAGGTAAAATAGGAAACTTCAATTTTGCAAAATTTTATTCCGGTCCAGTGTGAGCGATAAGATCGATAACCCGGAACAAACGTAAACACTGCGAGTCTACTGAGTACCGCAAATTAACGCTTGGCGCATTTCAGTACGTTTGCTTGGATAAAGCCAAAATACCATCTTTTACAAGATTTAAAGCTTCTACTAACGTTACAAAATACTGACAGAAGTCATCGTTCGGACGTAGAAAGGAATTGCAACGCTGAAAGCACTGGCAAGATTTTGGTCATGTGCTAGGCAACCAAATTCCTTCACATGTATCAAGTTACATTCGGCAGGTTTCAATTCACAAAGTGCGGGTTCAAAAATTTGCATAAAGTTGTTTACATTTTCCAAGATGTGAGAAATGGCCATATTCCGGCGGGAAGTTTGATGAATATTTTGATAGCCTGTTGTCTTGTTGTCTCTGACTCTGAACCAGAAGAAACCAATTTTAAACAACATGTATGTGACAAAAGCAACTTTATCTGATGAAATCAGCGCCAACAAAACGCCCGTCGCTTCGAGACTCATGAATCCAAAGGTACCGCTTTTCGCATTCTGTCAAGAAATTGAAAGCGTGATCTTTCGCGAATCCACTGCTGGATTAAACAGTTACTTTAAAGTACTCTAGACAAAGTCATTGTGTAAAATAAGTATAAACAACAAAACCATTTGAGTAAAACAAGTGAAATTGGCAAGTGAAATTGTTTACACGTTTGTTTAGTGACGTTAGCCTCGGACTAACCTCTCATCTCACACGATAATCATCATCGAAGGACTGGAATTCTGCTTCTGTTTATCTCGGTGAGGAAGTGATAGTTTATATCACTGAGTTTTGCTTTCCGTGGAAATTAGTATACTTATGTTTGTCTCATCGACGACTGACGAAATCGGCACTTTGTGATTCTTTAAAAAAAAAAAACGTGAGTGTAAGACTACTAATGGTTTGGCCTGCTTATGTGTTTATAGCATCGGACTGAAAGCTAAGCTATTCGTTAGTTAAAAGTCCTTAGTTGTAAACCGTCAGACAACCGTTAAACGGCTCCAGTCATCCGTTAGAACAAATTGGGCAACCGTTAGAACTTTCTCTTCATCCATTAGGCATACTTAGTTAGCCGTTAGAATGTTAGAACAAAGCGTTAGCACGCTTTGATCATCCGTTAGGCACAATTAGATAACCGTTAGAACGTTAGGATAAAACGTTAGAATGCTGTGCAGGCCGTTAACTATCCGTTATCTATCCGTCCGTTAGTGACCGTTTAACGGATAAGCGTTAAGGTACGTTTTCCCGTGCACGGTCACATATGCACAAAAGGGGAGTGTATGAGATCATCAACCACAAGTTCCTAGTGAGGGGTCACACTTTCCTCGAGAATGACTGGGATTTCAGTCTGATAGAGAAGAGAAAGAGAACTGCTGAAGTTTAATTGCCATGCGATTGGACCCAAATCGTCAGGGAGGCCAACTTAAAAAAACCATTCATCGCAATGGAAGTGGAGCAGTGTGACATGAAGGACTGGAAAGGACATCTGGCAAAGAATTATAAGATGGGCAAAAAGTACCAGGATGGCAGCCAAGTATGGATGAGGGAAATACAGTGGATGAACTTTGGGTGGGACGAGGAAGAGGACAAAGAAGGAGCATCAAGACTTGTGCACCACCCCGATGAGGTCTTGATTACAACCAGTTTTTCCTCTTCAGAGCCCTGGAAAAAGCTAAAGATCAAAGAGATCCAAACCAGAACTGACCAGCCGGAAAAACTCTACCACGGCAAGCTCCCCCTCAACCCAGCCAAGGTAAAGGACCTAAAGGCAATGGCTTCAAAATACCTGCCGGAGCCCCCCCAAAAAATTCTATTTACAAATGGAAGAAGGTGATAATGATGATAATGAGTAGATCCGGATACAGTATCAGATGAGGTAAGACAACCCATCCCCATACATGGGCTTCTTCCAATGATAGTTTTTTAAATCTAATTTTAGCTGCTTGGCTATTTTGAGAGAAACAGCTGATAAGCCAGTTGTAATGACATAGCTGTGTGACCATGGGAACAAAAATCACAGTGAAGCGCGAAGCTTTAAATAGATTTAAAAAGAAAACTATCGTGGGGCATGGGGATGGGCCCTCTTATCATCTCTTGACAGTACCCTTGCTATTTCGAACTCAAAGAAATTTACCTTTAAGCGTCTTTTCTTTCACTCATTTACTGTCGGTTATTTCAAAACACCTGCAATTTCGAAATTTTTGTTGTTTCCCACGAGTGGTTTCAATCAATCATTGAATAAATAGTTGACATGACTTGAAAAAAATCTAGTGGAGTAATAAATCTTCCTCAATATTTTACTTGCTTCTGTCCTTGAGTAGTCTCAGATCTATTCCTGCCGAAGTATTATAAGTCAGTTAATAATTTTGACAATCAATTTCAGAATAAGTTTAAGTTTAGAATTTTAGAAAAATATTATAGGTCTGAAGAAGGTCCAGTTTCCATATCAGGTGCCGGTTGATTGCATAATAAAATAAAGCAAGGTTAACCCGGGTGAGGCGTTTTCGACATTTGTATTGGTTTCTTTACTTTTTTGTGAGTCACTTGATTTTCCCCGTTCGATTTCGAACTCAATTGTTCGACAAAGACAAAATTTGAGTGGGAAAATTAAGGAACGGTCGAACGATCAACCTTCGCTTTAAAAAAATATCTCAAGGTTCATTGGCTGCGGCAAGCACGTAAATTTAACGAAAAATATTCAATGATTCAAAACAATATTAAGAAATGAAACTTGAAAACGATTTTCAAACTTGTTATTTTAGAACTTGTTATCCTGCACACAAAAATGTCCATTAAATGCAGT
Organism: Pavona decussata; assembly: GCF_977016875.1. Lineage (NCBI taxonomy): Eukaryota > Metazoa > Cnidaria > Anthozoa > Scleractinia > Agariciidae > Pavona > Pavona decussata. The sequence continues at coordinate 3,587,336 of NW_028145473.1, forward strand.
TTAGTTGGCGATGCGTGCATAGGCAAAACGTTATATTAGTGACACTAACAGTTAACAATCAGCGTTCCATACAATATCAAACATGTGGTGGAACCATAAGCCCTAAAAGGTGTCTCCTCTCTCAGGGTAACGAAGTAATGAACTGTAAAAGTTCATGAACAATCAAAATCTACGTAGATTAATCTTTCAAAAGAAGGCAGTGCGGTCAAGGCAATATTATTATTATTATTACATTCATTAGGAAATCTGAGCTATTTGGAGGAATCTGGACTTTCACGAAAGGGCTGTGCGATTTCTTTATGTACAGTATGAAATGGCTTCTTCAGGCTGCAAAACAAGGAAAAGGATCGACAAAGTCAGGAGCCCAGTAATGGGCTCCTGTTGAAGTGGATTTTTTTGTTCAGTTGATCATCCAAAGACACAAAACCCAGAAAAAGAGAACGGCTTGGGCTTCGAACCGCCTACATTTTCGAGGCCCATTTTTTGACGTTCAGTCATTTGGCTTCGTTTTTTGTCGTAAACGAAGACCAAACTGGCCAAAAAATACACGCAAACCCTGCTTATTAAAAAAAAGAAAAAAAAAAAAAGAGAACCTGAGTGGAAAGAAAGATAGAGTTACGCACGCATCAATCTGGGTACCTTCCAAAGTCAACATTCCAGTCGTTTAACCGAGTGCACCACGGCAGCACATACTAGTTCACATTATTGTAATAAGGGTTTATAATACCATTGTTATTCATATCGAACTTCAAATTTCCCGCTCCGTTGATTTTACGAAACAAAGTACTTAATTGGTTTCTTTTGTTTCCGCTTTGAATAAAAGAATGCAAGGAACGCCGACATGTTTTTTGCTTCATTTTTTTCTTCAAAATGGAGCAGAAATTTGCGAAAAAAAATACAGGGCAATGTTTTTCTATTAAATCAAAGGCCACATGCAAAAATTCAGCTCATTTAGATGACATTTAAAAAACGGCCAAAATCGTCACCTATGATAGTTTTGCATAAAACCCTTCAATTACGCTGACGCAGCACAAGAAATCAAGGAGCTAGTGGATAGCATGGACAAGGACAAAATTCAAAGGCTTACTTCAAACCAAGGAATTGAGTGGCAGTTCAACCCACACTTCGGTGGTGTATTTGAAAGCATGATCAAGTCGGCCAAGAGGGCAATATATGCAATTTTGAAAGAAGCAGATGTCAATGATGAGGAGTTACAAACCGTGTTTAGGGGAGTTGAGACTTTGTTGAGTTCCAGGCCTCTAACTACCTTAGTGGAGATGTCAATGACGAGACTGCGTTGACCCCAAATGACTCCTTAATTGGCCAAATGGGTGGTGAGCTAGCCCCAGATACAGTTGACACAACGGTGGTCAGTGTGCGTAAACAATGGAGACGAATACAGGAGCTGATTGGTAGAATATGGAGTCGCTGGATGCGAGAGTACTTGCCAAGTATTGGATCCCGGCAAAAATGGTTCCAACGTTTAACGAACCTAAGAGTGGGGGACTTAGTGTTGGTAATTGACCCAGACGCACCAAGATGGGATTGGAAACTTGGACGAATAGAGGCAGTGCATCCTGGCAAAGATGGATTAGTACCTGTCGTAGACGTCAGAACCAGAGGAGTAGTGGAACAAAGACCAATTTCCAGAATTTCACTGCTGGAATCTGAAGAGTACTAAGTGACCGGATGGAACAATGACATTAGCTAAACAGTGCACCATGAACACTTGAAGGAACATTTGAACAGTTCATGATTTGTTTAGTCACAGATTTTAAGTCTAAATCTGACAGATTTAACAATTGAACGTTTGACATTTGAAGTTAACATTTGAAGAGTTATTGGAACATTTGATCAATTCTCCTTATATTTGAAAAAGAAATCGATTGAAGTGTTGGATTTTCAATGAAAAGTAAATCCAGGAGGGGGAAAATGTTAAGGATTATTTTCTGTTCCTTCCTTTTTCTAAAATAAATTTGAAAGAGCAACTGGAAGTTAACTTCACGGGAAGTTATGTTACATGTCGGATTGATTGACAGCTTCAAATAAAAGACCTCAGATTTAGGGAAAAAGTGCTGACGCCATGGAAAAAATCTAGTGTGGATGTTTTGTCGTTTTTTACGGGACTTTTATCAATGAAGATCCAAGCACGCTTCAACCTATCCATGGTGCGGTTGTTTGACAGCCGACAGTTGGCCGATCGTTGGTCAACAGTCCGCCGACAGTCGGTAGTGGGGAGCTGTTCTTCACAATTATCGAGAATTAATTCAGTTTTGGCGATGATCATAGGTTATGTTGGCATACTTTGCTCACAATTTTCTACTTCAAATAAACTTGTACTATATAATCAAAAGACTGGAATGTATTAGAAATAATATTGTTTAAGTACGAGAATGTTAGATTGCATCCATTTAAATCTCACGCGCAATGTCTGAGGCTTGAGAGCTGAGTCTGCACTACATGTAGCATAACAAAATTTTATTCAGTTCAAATAATAGTTGATCTGAGTTCATTTAACCAAAATTAGGTGATCCAGTCCAGTCCGGTCCAAGTTTTGTACCTTCCTATAGCATGCTGAACAATGACAGCTCATAAATTTATCAGAACTACAGTGTGTCTCATCTATCTCATTACTGGATGTTATTTAACAGAGTTTCTTTTAATTTTCAACTAATTTTAGCTTATTTTCTATTTTCTAGCAATTGAAGGGCATCTTCATCAGCTGAGTCCCATCAACTGCAACAAAATTGCAAACGAATTTCTTTGATTGTAGTCTACAAACTAGTGAAGAAGAAAATGTCCGTTTGGTGTGCTACTCTCCAAACCAGAGACCAACACTACAACAAGCTTTTGAAAAGAATCCCCTATCAAAATAATTGGAACAAGAAAGAACACCAAGAGACCGATCTCTGACAAGGAAGAATATACTCTCTCCAAAAGTGCCAAACTCCACTCCATAAGTCTTGCATTTCCTTAAAATGACAAATTTGACAAGCTTCACACCTGTGAAGAAGCCCTAGAAGCACCTATTTATCAGCGAATTGACCTCAAAGGTTTAAGTCATTACAAAACAACCAGACAAACAAGCCATTGTCAAGAACGAGAAAACCTACTACAAAGTTGAGTGTATGGTAGCTGATCGCACAAATTCCATTAAATTAGTACTTTAAGACACTATTGACAAAGTATAGCAGGTAAAAGCTATTTGCTGCAAAATGTAACCGTACGTTCCCAGACAAAATTACAGACGCCAATACAAATACACAAGGTCTTCAAGAGAACCACCTCACAGGAGTGTGTAGGGATAGACATAAAGAAAAATATGTCATGCCTTGTCTGCAATCACTCCCGTCCAGATGACCTTACTAAGGAAGAAACCATAGTATGTCCACACTGTAAGGTTACTACGTTGTCATCACTGTTAAACTATAAACTTGTATGTCATGTCCTTATTAAAACTGACAAGGGAATGCACAGTTACACATGTTTTAATGACGCAGCGGAACACTATCTTAGAAAAATAAACCACCCTGTGCCTTTAGCAGATATGCCCATAGCTGATTTAAAATTTTTGTTACTGAAAGCAGGGAAACAAGGTATGATTGCAGACAAAACTGCAAAAAGAATACCTCAGTTTCCGTAAAAATGTATCCCTTCCTGTAAAGTCAATTTTGAAAAAAATTTGTTCCATATCCTCACAAGATTCCTGGAGAATCAAGTTGTTTGGTTAAGTTAGGTTTCATAGAGGATCAAGTTTTTATGTTAAGTTAGTTTCCATAGAGGATCAAGTTGTTGTTAGGTTAGTTTCCATACAGGATCAAGTCGTTTTGTTAAGTTAGTTTTCATGAAGGATCACGTTGTTTGGTTAAGTAATATTGTGGCAAATGTTAAATTATTTTTCAAGTTAAAGGAAAATATACTTCCACATGTTGAAACTGAAAAGAGCTCTGTCTAGGAAAAATACACTTCCATTTGCTGTTAGCAGATAGATCTATACCCATAGATTATTTTAAATTGTTATTACCAAAGGCAAGAACTATTGTACTTTGAGTTTAAAATAAAATGTTGGCCTTTCATCTTGTGGAGTTGGATCATTGACGTCCTTCTCACTCACTCTCTAGCAATGGTGTAAATTTGTGTGTTACATTTCACTTTTGGTGCTGATATTTCCAGTGTTATCAGAAAAGCTTCAGTCTTTCAAGCTTGCCAAGGAACGCTCAATCAATAGCTTTTTTGCGGTGATGCGACTGAGGCGGCAAAACGAAGGCCGTTATGTTGACAGGTTTTTTTGGGATAAGGACTTGATACTCTTGAAGAAAATTTTCGACAATAAGATTGCAGTTGATACCTCGTGAGATTGGGAAATGCCGTTCCTCATCGAGCATTACAGGTGAGGTCTTCCGAACGCAAACAGCATGTGAATCATTATGCATAACTGTTTACCATTATAACTGCATGGCGAATTCATATTGATTTGATCGAAGTTCTTGGAAAAATGTGCTGTTGCCTTTTACGACATGAAAGGAATAAATGTTGGTTTCAATTTTCTTGTGCTGCTTACCCGTACTTTGTGAGAAATCTATTGTTTCATCCCTTGAACGCTATTGGTCAATTTGCGAAAAATTTCCGGGGTTGCCTTGGTTGGAGTAGTTGTATTGTACGGGGAATTTTGGGGTTTTGAGGGCAAAGACCGGAGGGGGGTGTAACTCCCAAGGGTTGCATCCAAATCAGAAAGATGGCATGTATTTCGCCTGTCTGGTTCTCTGATGGACTCACTCTTAAATATCTTGGTGTTATTATTCATGAAAATTCCATATTGATGCTGTCACCAACAAAATCAGTAAAATTGCTGGCGTAATTGCTAAACATTACAACTTCACGTCGATTTAAGTGTGTTATTGAGAAATGGGTGACTCCACTGGATTTTGTTGCCCGAAGGTTCTCTTTGTTCCTTTGTTTTCACATTTGTTTTTTATACAACAGCAACAAAGGCATTCCTTCTTCGTGAATCGGAAATAAGTAGGGAGTTAAAGATAAGACGCTGATGGTAGCGAATTCGAAAACATTATCTGTAAAGAGAATTCGCGTTCTTTTAAACTTCATCGCGATAATTCCAGCTCGCTCTTTGTGATTTTATTTTAGGTGAATTCTCGTGCGGACGGATTCTTACTGCCCGATTCCAAGTTCACTAGAAAAAGAAAAAGGAAACTTTGTCGTCGTCTTTTTACGTCCTCCTCCAAACGTGAACAAGTTAGGCAACTTCACGTAGTAGACCGTGTACAGTGACGGCAAAGAAATGTACCAGAAAGTGTGATGCAAGTGCAAAGTTATTGTTTTGCTTACTAAATCTACTCCTTTTTGATGTTCTCAATTTGCTTCCCCCCAGTTGTTTTAGCCTTACTTCATTTGGCCCTTACAACAAAGAAATTCCTTTCCCGTCCCCCACCCCTTCCCTACTGCCTACTGCCATATCTCAGTGACGATCTAACTAATTTGCATATTTGCTGTCACGCAACATTGTCAGACATGTCTGAATCTGACTTGTCCCCAGACGTTTTCATATAGCGTGCGCCGAAGGGAAGCGTGAGGTGGGGCAGCAGGGGTTAATGGGAAGGGGGAGGAATAGAAGACGACTGGGAAATCCTGTTTTCAAAGTGGTGGACGATTGTGAAATTTTAAATTTGTGAAAACAGGACGTTGGGCATATTTAGAGCGGCTATTAACTTCTGGAGCAGTTTTTTGAAGAATTTGGGCTTGTGCAGCATTATAGGGCGTAATACTCGGCGGATCACATGAAATGTTTAGTTGAACAAGTATCAAGTGGCAAGCGTGGCGATTTTAATATTTAGAGTCGAGCACAGCGAAAAAACAAAGCAACACGTACAATGGCTCTCCACTTTTCGTTGGGCCGAGGTTTGTAGCTTCTATTATTGTACATACTGTTAAAGTTGGAGTATTTAAGTCCTCATTTCCATATGTTCAAAATATTTTCGATGCATGACTACTCACAAGCTTGTGTTTATATTTTGCGGTCTTTTTATATTCACTCAGGGCTATGAACGTTTTATGGTTTCTTCCAATTAAGCTGGATGCGCTTTACTTGAAATTGTTAAAGATCCAACGGAATGTGCAAAGTTCAAGGAATAACATTTTTGCACTTTGGACAGCTGAGGGGTTATAATGAAGGAAACCCTGAAGTCATCGAAGTCAACAAACGTGGTCTATGCGTTCGCTTCAATGCATGGCACTCAAAAAGAATTGTTCACGAAAGGCAACTTCCAGTTGTGATTACTGAGAGCAGTTTCGAAAAAAAGGGTAAGCAAGCTGTCTTGCGTTACAGTTTTAATTCTACCTCGCATTTGCATACAATCAGAGGTCACGTGAGATAGCAAGCATGTGATATCTGAGCTAAGTGCGAGATTTTTTGTCCGAGCAAACCGTCGTGTTTCTCTCTGGCAGTGCAGTTTTCGCTTTTTTCAGACTTTAAATACGCCCTACGATTATTATGGACGGAGGGAAAGATGCATCCAAAGCTGTTAGCGAAGAGCAGTTATTGGAACTCCACCCGGACAAAGAAAACGGCGAATTGTCCGGAGAAGATGAATCGAACACCAGTACCATGGCGTGCCAGGCACAAGCAAGCGACTCGAAAGTTTCGCTGTCGCAGACTGATGTACAGCTCCTGTCGTCAGCAATAGTTACTTTGTCGAAGAAAATCAACAAATTCAAGGTTCTCCCTTCTCAAGGGAAAGGCAAAGGCAAAGGAAAAAGCCCAAAAAGGCCGAGGGATGATCGAGAACAGCAACACGATCCTCCCGCCAAAAAGCCCGCAAAGGACAGCTCAAGCTCCTCGAGCGCTTTAGAGAGCAAAGAAACTGAAGATATTCAGGCTCTCATGAACAAAGTAGCGGGGGATGATGGCGATATTAATGAGGAAGACGATGAAGAGGAAGACGATATTCTGGCAGAATTAGAGAAGGAGTATGCCTCCGAAGACATGACGGGCAAAAATATCAACAGCCCACAACTCGCCAAACTTCTTAACAAGGGAATAGTAATATATATCTGAAAAAGGGCTAGTTACTGGCCGCAAAGCGAGCTTTTGTAATTTGTATTAATTGTACTTACCAATTTGCCTATGGCAGGTGTACACGCCAATGGGTCCCCTTGGTGGCGCATCTAACTTTTTAGGAGTTATATGTTCAACAAGATACCTTTTGATGCAGAAGTAGACGCACGCTTTTATATGATTCTCCAAAACTATCCCTTTGGAAGCTGAAAATGATTTGCTTTCGGGTTCGCACAAGACATGTTTCTTTTTGCACGAGCAAAGGGCACGTAAAACTGTTTTGAGAGTTGCTATCGAGAGAGATCTTTTTTTTAAGTTTAAAACCGATAATTACCAAACACAAATAGATCTGTGGCAAACGGTTTGTTTACCTCTACAAAAAAGATTCTAAATATAGAATTCTCACGGCGTTCGAGCTGTGATCTTCAATTGCTCGCCCAATAAGCAAAGCTAGCTCGTGCGAGGCTCCTAACTTTTTTTAAATTCAGCAAACCTTACTAAGCGGACAAACTCCACTGGATTAAAATCTCTACAACTTTACAAAGATATGTACAGGAAAATGAGTTTAGGTCTTTTTAAGTGTATCGTATAACCTT